>NC_133622.1:98624623-98924623 GCF_048593235.1 Sminthopsis crassicaudata | reverse complement strand
ATATTCTAGATACAATATATGTGTGTAGAACCGAATTTTTTGTTGCACAGGAAGAATTGGATTCAGAAGGTAAAAATAACAGTTTACACTCATTTCCCAGTGTTCCTTTTCTGGATGTAGCTGGTTCTGTCCATCATTAATCAATTGGAATTGGATTAGCTCTTCTCTATGTTGAAGAAATCCACTTCCATCAGCATACATCCTCGTACAGTATCATTGTTGAAGTGTATAATGATCTTCTGGTTCTGCTCGTTTCACTCAGCATCAGTTGATGTAAGTCTCTCCAAGCCTCTCTGTATTTCTCCTGTTGGTCATTTCTTATAGAACAATAATATTCCATAACATTCATATATCATAGTTTACCCAACCATTCTCCAATTGATGGACATCCATTCATCTTCCAGCTTATAGCCACTATGAAAAGGGCTGCCACAAACACTTTGGCACATACATGTCCCTTTCCCTTCTTTAGTATTTCCTTGGGATGGAAGCCCAGTAGTAGCACTGCTGGGTCAAAGAGTATGCATATTTTGCTAACTTTTTGGGCATAATTCCAGATTGCTCTCCAGAATGGTTGGATTCTTTCACAACTCCACCAACAATGCATCAGTGTCCCAGTTTTCCCACAGCCCCTCCAACATTCATCGTTATTTGTTCCTGTCATCTTAGCCAATCTGACAGGTGTGTAATGATATCTGAGTTGTCTTAATTTGCATTTCTCTGATCAATAGTGATTTGGAACACTCTTTCATATGAATGGAAATAGTTTTAATTTCATCATCTGAAAATTGTCTGTTCATATCTTTGACCATTTATCAATTGGAGAATGGCTTGATTTCTTATAAATTAAAGTCAATTCTCTGTATATTTTGGAGATGAGGCCTTTATCAGAACCTTTAACTGTAAAAATTTTTTCCCAATTCCTTACTTCCCTCCTAATCTTGTTTGCATTAGTTTTGTTTGTGCAGAAACTTTTTAATTTGGTGTAATCAAAATGTTCTATTTTGTGATCAATAATGGTCTCTAGTTCTCCCTTGAACACAAACTACTTCCTCCTCCACAAGTCTGAGAGGTAAATCATCCCATGTTCCACCAATTTTTTTATGATTTCGTTCTTTATGCCTAAATCTTGGACCCATTTTGATCTTATCTGAGTATGTGGTGTTCAAAGTGGGTCCATGCCTAGTTTCTGCCATACTAATTTCCAGTTTTCCCAGCAGTTTTTGTCAAATAATGAATTCTTATCCCAAATTTTGGGATCTTTGGGTTTGTCAAAGATTAGATTGCTATTTTTATTCATTATCTTGCCCTGTGAACCTAACCTATGCCACTGATCAACTAGTCTATTTCTTAGCCAATACCAAATGGTTTTGGTGACTGTTGCTTTATAATATAGCTTTAAATCAGGTACACTTAGACCACCTTCCTCTGACTTTTTTTTCATTAGTTCCCTTGCAATTCTCGACCTTTTATTCTTCCATATGAATTTTGTTGTTATTTTTTCTAGGTCATTAAAATAGTTTCTTGGGAGTCTGATTGGTATACCACTAAATAAATAAATTAGTTTGGGGAGTATTGTCATCTTTATTATATTCGTTCGGCCTATCCAAGAGCACAGAATGTCTTTCCAATTATTTAAATCTGACTTTATTTTTGTGGCAAGTGTTTTGTAATTTTGCTCATATAATTCCTGACTCTCCTTTGGTAGATATATTCCCAAATATTTTATACTATCGACTGTTATTTTGAATGGAATTTCTCTTTGTATCTCTTGCTGTTGGATTGTGTTGGTAATATATAAAAATGCTGAGGATTTATGTGGATTTATTTTGTATCCTGCCACTTTGCAAAATTCTGAATTATTTCTAATAGCTTTTTATCAGAGTCTTTGGGGTTCTCTAAGTATACCATCATGTCATCTGCGAAAAGTGATAATTTGATTTCTTCATTTCCTACTCTAATTCCTTGAATCTCTTTCTCGGCTCTTATTGCCAAGGCTAGAGTTTCTAGTACTATATTGAATAGTAATGGTGATAGGGGGCAACCTTGTTTCACTCCTGATCTTACAGGGAGAGGTTCTAGTTTATCACCATTACATATGATGTTTACTGAAGGTTTTAAATATATGCTCCTTATTATTTTAAGGAATAGTCCATTTATTCCTATACTCTCAAGCGTTTTTAGTAGGAATGGAAGTTGGATTTTATCAAATGTTTTTTCTGCATCTATTGAGATGACCATATGGTTTTTATTAATTTGATTATTAATATGGTCAATTATACTAATAGTTTTCCTAATATTAAACCAGCCCTGCATTCCTGGTATAAATCCCACTTGGTCATAGTGTATTATCCTGGGGATGATATTCTGAAGTCTATTTGCTAATATCTTATTTAAGATTTTATCATCAATATTCATTAAGGAGATTGGTCTATAGTTTTCTTTCTCAGTTTTCAATCTACCTGGTTTAGGTATCAGTACCATGTCTGTGTCATAAAAGGAGTTTGGTACGACTCCTTCATCCCTTGTTTTTTCAAATAGTTTACATAGCATTGGAGTTAGTTGTTCTTTAATGTTTGGTAGAATTCACCTGTAAATCCCCTGGTCCTGGGGACTTTTTCTTAGGAAGTTGGTTAATAGCTTGGTCTATTTCTTTTTTTCTGAGATGGGACTATTTAGACTACTTACTTCTTCCTCTGTTAATCTGGGCAAGGTATATTTTTGAAGGTATTCTTCCATTTCATTTAAGTTATCGAATTTATAAGCATAAAGTTGAGCAAAGTAGCTCCTAACTATTGTTTTAATTTCCTCTTCATTAGTGGTGAGTTCACCCTTTTCATTTTCAAGACTATCAATTTGCTTTTTCTCCTTCCTTTTTTTAATCAGGTTTACTAAGGGTTTGTCTAGTTTGTTGGTTTTTTCATAAAACCAACTCTTAGTTTTATTAATTAATTCAATAGTTTTTTTTTTTACTTTCAATTTTATTAATCTCACCTTTTATTTTTTGAATTTCAAGTTTTGTGTTTGTCTGGGGGTTTTTAATTTGTTCCTTTTCTAGCAATTTTAGTTGTAAGCCCAATTCATTGGCTCTCTCTTTCTCTATTTTATGCAAGTAGGCCTGTAGAGATATAAAACTTCCCGTTATTCCTGCTTTGGCTGTATCCCACACATTTTGGTATGTTGTATCATTATTGTCATTTTCTTGGGTGAAGTTATTAATTATGTCTATGATTTGCTGTTTTACCCAATCATTCTTTAGTATAAGATTATTTAGTTTCCAATTATTTTTTGGTCTATTTTCCCCTGGCTTTTTATTAAATGTTATTTTGATTGCATTATGGTCTGAAAAGGATGCATTTACTATTTCTGCCTTACTGCATTTGATTTTGAGGTTTTTATGCCCTAGTATATGATCAGTTTTTGTATAGGTTCCATGAACTGCTGAGAAGAAAGTATATTCCTTTCTGTCTCCATTTAGCTTTCGCCAAAGATCTATCATATCAAACTTTTCTAGTATTCTATTTACCTCTTTGACTTCTTTCTTATTTATTTTGTGGTTTGATTTATCTAATTCTGAGAGTGCAAGGTTGAGATCTCCCGCTATTATAGTTTTGTTATCTATTTCCTCTTGCAGCTCTCTTAATTTCTCTTTTAAGAATTTAGATGCTGCACCACTTGGTGCATATATGTTTAATATTGATACTGCTTCATTATTGATGCTGCCCTTTGGCAGGATATAATGCCCTTCCTTATCTCTTTTAATTAGATCAATTTTTGTTTTTGCTTGATCTGAGATGAGGATGGCTACTCCTGCTTTTTTGGTTTTGCCTGAAGCATAATAGATTCTGCTCCACCCTTTTACTTTTAGTTTGAATGTCTCACCCTGTTTTAGGTGTGTTTCCTGTAAACAACATATAGTAGGATTCTGACTTTTAATCCAGTCTGCTAACTGCTCCCTCTTTATGAGGCAGTTTGCCCCATTCACATTTATGGTTAGAAGGACTAATTCTATATTGCTTGCCATCCTATTAGCCCCTGCTTATGCTTTTCCCCTTTCCTTCCCTTTTACCCTCCTACCCAGTATTAAACTGGTGAACATCACTTGCTTTTCACATCCCTCCCTTTTTAGGATCCCTCCCCCACCTTAAAGATCCTCCCCTTATTTTACCCCTTTTCCTTGAAATTTCTGTATTCCCTTTACCTTAGCTTACTCCTTCCCTTTCACTTTTCAATGAAGTGGAAAAAGTTTCACCGTAAATCAAATATATATATTGATACACGTTATGTTCATCTCCCTCCTTTCTTTCTCTCAGATATAATAGGTTACCTTTGCCTCTTCATGAGATGTAGTACCACCACTTTACACTTTTTTATGATATAATCTCCTTTCCACCTCTAGTTTCTAAGACAAATTGTACATATGTTCTTTACATATTTTTTGACAGAAGTATAGTTCTCAAGATTTCTTTTTACCTTTTTAGAAATCTCTTGAGTTCTGTATTTGAAGATCAAACCTTTTATGTAGGTCTGGTTTTTTCATCAAAAATAGATGGAATTCATTTATTTCGTTAAATGTCCATCTTCTTCCCTGGAAAACGATGCTCATTCTTGCTGGGTAAGTTATTCTTGGCTGCATACCAAGTTCCTTAGCCTTTCGGAATATCATGTTCCAGGCCCTGCGTTCTTTTAATGTGGATGCTGCTAGATCCTGGGTTATCCTTATTGTGGATCCTCCATATCTGAATTGCTTTTTTTTAGCAGCTTCCAATATCTTTTCCTTTGTCTGATGGTTCTTGAACTTGGCCACTATATTTCTTGGCATTTTGATTTTAGGGTCCCTTTCAGTAGGTGATCGATGAATTTTTCAATGTCTATTTTACCCTCTGTTTCCAGAATGTCCTCGAAAATGGTGTCCAAGCTCTTTTTTTCCTCCCATTTTTCAGGGAGTCCAATTATTCTCAGATCTCCTGGATCTGTTTTCCAGGTCTGTTGTCTTTCTGGTAAGGTACTTGACATTCTTTTCAATTGTTTCATTTCTCTGGTTTTGCTTGACTACCTCTTGGTTTCTCCTTGAGTCATTCATTTCTACTTGTTCCAGTCTAATTTTCAATGATGTATTTTCTTCACTCACCTTTTTTATATCTCTTTGTAATTGTCCAATTGAGTTTTTATCTTCTATGGAATTTTTTTCCATTTTATCCATTTAATTTTTTAGAGAGCTGTTTTCTTTTTCCAGCTCACTAATCCTATTTTCCTTGGAGTTGTTTACCTTTTCCAGCTCACTAATCTTGTTTCTCAATGATTTGATTTCTTTATCCACTCTGTCTTTGAATGCATGGGATGACTTCTCCAGGCTCTCTTGCCAAGCTTCCCTTTCCTTTTCCCATTTCTCTTCCAGCTCTCTTGTGAGAGCCTTTTTGATTTCCTCTATGAGGTTCTTTTGTATTGAGGAGCAGCTTATATCCCTCTCAGGGGATACATCTGGGGACAGTCTGTTCCTAGTCTCCTCAGCATTTGAAGTCTGCTCCCTCTCCACACAGAAGCTGTCAATGGTTAGAGCCCTTTTGAATTTTTTGTTCATTTTGTCAGAGTAGGAATCAAAGAAAACAAACTGACAAGAGAAACAATTGGTCTGTTTTGCGGGGGATGGGGCTGGATGGTATTAATGGGCTTCCTCTACAGACTGGGGGTAGGGCAGCAGAGAGCCACTAACAGAACAGCAATGACTGTACTGAGTCTGTGCTCTGAGGCTCCAAGAACGCACCGAATCAGTCCAGGTGGGGGTTGGGGGTGCCCGGGCTCTGAGAGACACTGGCTTTCTGGGGTTTTAATCTTCACCTCCGGTGTTTACACCCTCTCTGCTGCTCCTGGCTTGCTGCCAAGATGGAGCATCCACACTGGGGCAAAAGCCCTTTCACAGAAACGGCAGAGATCACACCCCTCCCCCTCGGGTCTGAGCTGTGTAAGCTGCCTGTCTTGCTCTGGCTGCCTGCCCTCAGTCTGCGCCCAGTCTGATTGACCCTCCCCCGAGCAAACACAGACCTTTTCTGGCGACTTTCAAGGATGTCTTCTCTTGGTGATTATTTGTGGATTTCTTTCTGGGTCAAGCATTAAGTCAGAGGCTTGTCATGAAGTAAGTTCTGAGAGAAAACAAGGAGCTCAAGCAGCTGTCTGCCTCCATGCCTCCATCTTGAAGTCCTTCCCCTAGGTTATTATTCTTAACCTTGACTTTAATCTATCTTTGATGGATATTAGATACTGGGTAGTGTTAATGTAATGAGGCTACTTACTATGGAGATCAAGCTTTTGGATATAGTTAATATACTTGAAGGGTAGCCAAAGGGAAAACAAACTGTTTCAATCATGGGTGAAAGGTAGATAAAGATACATAAAAAAGAAATAAAGAATTTGAGAAGGGATAAGTTTTGAAAGTAGTGTTATGGTTTCCATTTTAGAAGTGTTGAGTCTGCATAATTGATTTCAGGTGGAGATAATCATCTGGTAATAAAATGTCAGACTAGAGTACAAAGGAGAGATGGATGCTGGAGATATAAATTTGGTAAAAATCTTCAGGGAAAAAAAAGGTAAAAGAAGTCATATTAAGAAAGGATAAGGAAGGTGGAGAGGAAAAAAATTAATGACAGGACTAAGCACTATTAGGTATATGGTCTCTACTAAATATATATTTTATTTTCAGGCAACTCAAGTTTTACAGAAAATTTAGAAATTGCACTTCAAGGTATACTTTCAATAAGGTGCTAAAAAGCACACATTGATTATAAATGTAAATGCAAATTGAGTTTCCAATATTCTAACAAATGTAATGACAAAGGCAGACTATCTTATGATTAACTGGAATTATCTTTCTCCATTTTACTATTCCAATACCATTCAGGGACACGGTTTTCTTCAAGACTCCTCTTCTAATTCACCTCATTTGTTACTATCTCCAAATCAGTTATTATTAATTTTATATTAATTCTAAATTCACTTATTTGTGAATATATGATATTGTCTCTTTACGAATATTTGGGAAAGAATAGGCCTTATGGAATTCTTGTTTACTGATCAATTAATTTATGATTCAGGAAGTACTGACTTCAGCCTATTCCAATGATGATATAAAACCTCAGAGAAGTGCCATGATTTCTTCTGTCTTGGTTTCATTCTATGAAGGAGAATAAACTATATTAATTCTCATTATACTTTGGGAAGATTTTAGAACAGGAAAAAAAAGAGAATCACATTGCCTTAGATACACTTTCTGGAACTTCTAGGAGACATTTTTTTCTTCTATTTTTCCACATTTATCCTGAGACACCTAAGTATTTACAGGAAATAGTTTTGAGAGTACTTTAAAATTTTCAGGGGCAGCTAGATGATGCAGTAGTTAGAGCACCAACCCTGGAATTAAGAGTACTTGAGTTCAAATCTGGTCTCAGACATTTAATATTTCATAGCTGTGTGACCTGGGCAAGTCACTTAACTATAATTGCTTCAGCCAATAAAAAAGAAAAAAAAATTCTCCAAATGCAGGGGTTAGCTGATTTTCAGACAATTCTTAAAGATTTCCAAGCAGTATAAATATATCATAGAAACACATTTTGGTATATAATAATATGTGAGACTATATATAAATGAAGTTACATATATAGATAAATATATGTATTTTGTCTTCAAACAGATACAGGTTATATTTGTGTATATAGAAAATCTCATTTGATTCTCTCAAAAACTCTTTGAGGGAAGAGCATGCAAACACCATTATATAGGTAAGGAAACTGAGTTTTAGAGAAATTGTGTGACTTCCCTAAAATCACAGAGCTAATAAACACCACAAAATGAATCTAAGCCTGTCTTTCAGAAAGTAGTCTGTTATTCTGTCTATTACATCCTACTGACTTTTATTTTACCATTACAAAGCTGATTCTATTGTTCACTTTAATTTTGTTGCTTCTAATATAACCTTCTGTGTTTAGTTGATTTAAAATATTTTCTGCCTCTTGAATTATTTATCTCATCTATATCCATTTTGAAAATCATCAGGTTGATATTAAAGTAATATATTACAAGCTAACAAGTCCTTCTTCAATAGACTTTTTTAACCAGAGGATACATTGAAGCTATGCATTACTGATGAGAAGTACTGTGACCAATATATCATAATATATCATAATGACATGTGCTCACCTTCTTTGACACAAATAGCTGTGCCATATTATCTTAGTTGCTATACAATTGTAAAGTTATAGTGGCCTCTGTATAAGAGACAGATGTATTGTTCTTCAATCTATCTCACTCTTCTATGATTTCAGTACAGTCTACTTTGCCTGAGGAAGGGAAAATTGTTATTTTTTTATATCAAAGACAGAGAGTAGTGGTATGTAGTAATAATGCATAATTGATGGTCAGTAATGCCAAGGAAAATATTGCATGGGCTAATAGCAAGACTGCTTACAGTGAATGAATTACACAGAGATTCAGTGAAATATTTGTGGAACTGGGTCAGTATTGTTTAGAAAAGATGTGATGAAGCATGAGCACATGATATTACACTGGATGCTGATAGAAATGATGCCAAGATTAATGCTATAATAATTGATCCAATATTAAGAATGTGAAAAATTTGCAATTATAACATATTTTAAAGAAATACATGATTAATAGTATGTTCAATGTAAAAGAGAAATACATGAAATTGCATTTATCTAAGGGAGATGAATGATAGAGTATAACATAGGAACAGGACTTCATTTTATTTACATACATATTTTGTATTATTATGGTTATTACCACCATCATTATTAAAAAGAAAAAAGGAATTGAATCATCAGTTAAAATCTATGCTTTAAGAATATTTAAGCTTATTAGATGTAGAGTAAGGAGAAGAGTAGGTCCTAATAAATGTGATTTGATTTTATGTAGTTATGTATAGATTTTAAATTCCTTTATCTTATAATATCTCTTGTATGCTTTACAAAAACTTATGCATTTAGTGGGGAGGATATTTTTTATAAATGAGAAAAGTGTGGATTGAAACAAAGACATAATTTGTCCAACATTAAATAGGTGATATGTGGAAGAACTGAGATTTGAACTTAATTTATAGCAAATCCACTGTTCTTTTTATTTCCATATAAAATAAGTGAGGGAAAAAAGAAAGAGAATGCATTCTGAGAAATGTCATCTGACATGATTCCCGATGCTCAAAAAGTCAGAGTGGTTTAGGGCTCAAAGAGAGATGCATTAAAGTTATTTTAATTTTTAAGTATAGGTAGAATCAGTAAAATTTTTAGGATGTCCATATTCAGAACTATGGACAGTATAGTTCAACTGGTCTTCTGGAAATTCTTTGACCATTTTAACATGTCTTTCTTTCTTTTTAGCTTTAGGAAAATTACTTAAGCATTTTATCATAATGTCATCTTTAATAAAACTGTAATAACTCCCATCTTACATAATTGCTATGAAGGACTCTTGGTGAGTTAATCTGAGTCAGTTTAATTTGTGATTGTAGGACTCCAGAACAACAGGTTGAACTACTACTACTACTATTACTGCTTTTACTCCTCCCCCTCCTCCTCCTTCTCCTTCTCTTCCTCCTCCTTCTCCTACTAAATAATAATAATAAGCTTTTCAAGTCACTTGGGAAAATATTAGTCAAGTAACTTTGATCTTGTGTCACCAGGGGGAAAAACTATTCTAGCACTAGGTAGAAAAAAAAGACTGTAAATGATATATAGATTTTGTTGTGTGAGTAACTCTGTATTCACATTATAAGATTTAAAGCGCACATCTTAGCTCAGGCGCAGGAGCCGCTGCATCCATCTGGTCTGGGAGGAAGCTGGTAAAGAAGTAAATAAATAATTTCCTACACCAGGGACAGACCCCAAAAGATTTTTTAAATATGAGCAAAAAAGCTAGAAAAACCATAGATTCCTTCTATACAGAGAAAGAGCGGGTATCCAACCCCGAGGAAGTTAACAGCAGAGAGTCAGCAGATAACAACCCAAAGGGGAACGATCCCTGCCCCCCATCACATAACTCTCTCCTAGAAGAAACTCTTAAAAAATTGAGGGAGATTGAAGAAAAATGGGGAAAGGAAAGGGAAGCTATGATAGAGAATAACAACGTCCTGAAATTGGAGTTGGAAAAAATAAAGAATTCACAGGAGATGCAGGGAAACAAAATTTATGAATTAGAAAAGGTTAAAAAAACACAGGAAAGTAGGATTTCTGAATTGGAAAAGATAAAAAAGACTCAAGAAAATAGAATTTCTGAATTGGAAAAAGAAAATAATTCTCAAAAAAAAATTAGGGAAATGGAAAAAAATTCAATAGAGCAAAATAATTCATTTAAAAACGAAATTGGGCATTTACAAAAAGAACTAAAAATTGTGAAAGAAGAAAATAACTCCTTAAAAGTCAGGATGGAACAAATAGAAATGAATGATTCACAGAGAACCCAAGAATCAGTCAAACAAAACAAAAAAAATGAGAAGCTGGAGAACAACGTCAAATACTTACTGGGAAAATCTATAGACCTGGAAAATAGATCTAGGAGAGATAATCTGCGGATTATTGGACTTCCATAAAACTATGACCAAAAAAAGAGCCTAGATTCTATTTTAAAGGAAATTAACAAAGAGAACTGTCCAGAGATAATAGAAACAGAAGGGAAAATAGATGTGGAAAGAATTCATCGAACTCCTTCTGAAATAGACCCTAAAAAAAGAACACCACGGAATATAGTGGCTAAGCTGCAGAATTACCACACAAAGGAGAAAATCCTGCAAGCAGCTAGAAAAAAAACAATTTAAATACCAAGGTGCCACAATAAGGGTCACCCAAGATCTGGCTGCCTCCACATTAAAAGATAGAAGGGCCTGGAACCTGATATTCCGTAAGGCAAAAGATCAAGGACTACAACCAAGAATGAACTACCCAGCTAAGTTTAGCATCTTTTTCCATGGAAGAAGATGGTCATTCAATGAAACAGAGGAATTCTATATGTTTCTAAGAAAAAAACCAGACTTAAACAAAAAAATTGATCTACATCCACAAGACTGAAGAGAAACAGAAAAGGTACACAGAACCCTTGAGAACTGTAACTCTGTTGTGGGTATATAAAAAAATACTCAAAGATAATTTGATTTTACTGATATAAAAGAAAAAAAAGGGGGGTGTAGTAAAGGGAAGGAGGTCGGGTCAGAAAAAGGGGAAGGAGTGATAAAAAGAGGGAAACTACATCCCAGGAAGAGGCATAGAAAATACACCATATCTGAGGGAACTTAGTGAGGGGGAGAATCATTGTGTGAATCTTACTCTCATCAGGAGAGGCTCAAAGAGTAAATAATTAACATATTTGTTTTTCAGAGAATTTTCTCTCACCTCATTAAAAGGGGGGAGAGGGAAAGGGAAAAGGAAAAGGAGAATAAGTGAAGGGACTTGGAGGGAGGGGGGAGGGATCCTAAAAAATAAATAAATAAATAAATAAATAAATAAAAGAGGGAGGGTTGCGCGTCACAAGGGGGGTCTGTAAATTAAATATTGGGGAGGGGGATCAGGGGGGTCAAGGGAAAAAAGCATAATCTGGGGATAATACGATGGCAGGAAATACAGAATTAGTAATTTTAACTGTAAATGTAAATGGGATGAACGATCCCATCAAACGGAGACGGATAGCAGATTGGATCAAAAAGCAGAACCCTACAATATGTTGCCTACAGGAAACACACTTAAAGCAGAGAGATACATACAGAATAAAGGTAAAAGGTTGGAACAGAGCCTATTATGCTTCAGGTAAAGCCAAAAAATCAGGGGTAGCTATCCTTATCTCAGATCAAGCAAAAGCAGAAGTAGATCTCGTTAAAAAAGATAAGGAAGGAAACTATATCCTGCTGAAAGGTAGCATAAATAATGAAGCCATATCAATACTAAACATATATGCACCAAGTGGTATAGCATCTAACTTTCTAAAGGAAAAGTTAAGAGAACTGCAAGAAGAAATAGACAGTAAAACTATAATAGTGGGAGATCTCAACCTTGCACTCTCAGATTTAGACAAATCAAACCACAAAGCAAACAAGAAAGAAATTAAAAAAGTAAATAGAATATTAGAAAAACTAGGTATGATAGACCTTTGGAGAAAACTGAATGGCAATAGAAAGGAATATACTTTCTTCTCAGCAGTTCATGGATCCTATACAAAAATTGACCATATATTATGACATAAAGATCTCAAAATTAAATGTAGGAAGGCAGAAATAATAAATGCCTTCTTCTCAGATCACAATGCAATAAAAGCTACATTCAGTAAAAAGTTAGGGGTAAATAGACCAAAAAGTAATTGGAAACTGAATAATCTCATCTTAAAGAATGACTGGGTGAAAGAGCAAATTATAGAAACAATTAACCATTTCACCCAAGATAATGACAATGATAAGACATCATATCAAAATCTTTGGGATGCAGCTAAAGCAGTAATAAGGGGAAATTTTATATCTTTAGAGGCTTATTTGAAGAAAATTGAGAAAGAGAAGATTAACGAATTGGGCTTACAACTTAAAAGGCTAGAAAAAGACCAAATTATAAACCCCCAACCAAAAATTAAACTTGAAATACAAAAATTAAAAGGAGAAATCAATAAAATTGAAAGTAAAAAAACTATTGAATTAATAAATAAAACCAAGAGTTGGTTTTATGAAAAAGCCAATAAAATAGATAAACCTTTGGTAAATTTGATCAAAAAAAAGAAAGAGGAAAATCAAATTGATAGTCTTACAAATGAAAAGGGGGATCTTTCCACCAATGAAGAGAAAATTAGAGAAATAATAAGGAGTTACTTTGCACAACTTTATGCCAATAAATTTGATAACTTAAGTGAAATGGATGACTTCCTCCAAAAATATAGGCTCCCTAGATTAACAGAGGAGGAGATAAATTGCTTAAATAGTCCCATTTCATAAAAAGAAATAGAACAAGCTATTAATCAATTCCCCAGGAAAAAATCCCCAGGGCCAGATGGATTCACATGTGAATTCTACCAAACATTTAAAGAACAATTAGCCCCAATGTTATATAAACTATTTGAAAAAATAGGGGATGAAGGAGTCCTACCAAACTCCTTTTATGACACAGACATGGTACTGATACCTAAACCAGGTCGATAGAAAACTGAGAAAGAAAATTATAGACCAATCTCCTTAATGAATATTGATGCTAAAATCTTAAATAAGATATTAGCAAAAAGACTTCAGAAAATCATCTCCAAGATAATACACTATGATCAAGTAGGATTTATTCCAGGAATGCAGGGCTGGTTTAATATTAGGAAAACTATTAATATAATTGACCATATTAATAATCAAATTAATAAGAACCATATGATCATCTCAATAGATGCAGAAAAAGCATTTGACAAAATCCAACATCCATTCCTACTAAAAACTCTTGAGAGTATAGGAATAAATGGACTATTCCTTAGAATAATCAGGAGCATATATTTAAGACCTTCTGTAAGCATAATATGCAATAAAAATAAATTGCAACCTTTCCCAGTAAGATCAGGAGTGAAACAAGGTTGCCCCCTATCACCATTACTATTCAATATAGTACTAGAAACGCTAGCCTCGGCAATAAGAGCCAAGAAAGAGATTCAAGGAATTAGAGTAGGAAATGAGAAAATTAAACTATCACTTTTTGCATATGACATGATGGTATACTTAGAGAACCCCAAAGACTCTGCTAAAAAGCTACTAGAAATAATTCAAAATTTCAGCAAAGTGGCAGGATACAAAATAAACCCACATAAATCCTCGGCATTTTTATATATCACTAACAAAATGCAACAGCAAGAGATACAAAGAGAAATTCCATTCCAAACAAATGTTGAGAGTATAAAATATCTGGGAATCCATCTACCAAAGAAAAGTCAGGAATTATATGAGAAAAATTACGAAACACTTGCCACAAAAATAAAATCAGATTTAAATAATTGGAAAGACATTCAGTGCTCTTGGATAGGCCGAGTGAATATAATAAAGATGACAATACTCCCCAAACTAATCTATTTATTTAGTGCTATACCAATCAGACTCCCAAGAAACTATTTCAATGACCTAGAAAAAATAACAACAAAATTCATATGGAAGAATAAAAGGTCGAGAATTGCAAGGGAGCTAATGAAAAAAAACTCAGAGGAAGGTGGTCTAAGTGTACCTGATCTAAAGCTATATTATATAGCAGCAGTCACCAAAACCATTTGGTATTGGCTAAGAAATAGACCAGTAGATCAGTGGAACAGATTAGATACAAAGGACAAAAAAGGGTACATCTATAGCAATCTAATCTTTGACAAACCCAAAGATTCCAACATTAGGGATAGAAATTCATTATTTGGAAAAAACTGTTGGGAAAACTGGAAATTAGTATGGCAGAAATTAGATATGGATCCACACTTAACACCATATACCAAGATAAGATCAAAATGGATCCATGATTTAGGCATAAAGAGGGAGATAATAAATAGATTAGAGGAATAGAGGATAATCTACCTCTCTGACTTGTGGAGGAGGAAGGAATTTATGACCCGAGGAGAACTAGAGATCATTATTGATCACAAAATAGAAGATTTTGATTACATCAACCTAAAAAGTTTCTGTACAAATAATACTAATGCAAACAAGATTAGAAGGGAAGTAACAAATTCGGAAAATATTTTTAAAAACAAAGGTTCTGACAAAGGTCTCATTTCCAAAATATATAGAGAACTGACCATAATTTATAAGAAACCGAACCATTCTCCAATTGATAAATGGTCAAAGGATATGAACAGACAATTCTCAGAGGAAGAAATTGAAACTATATCCACTCACATGAAAGAGTGTTCCTAATCACTACTGATCAGAGAAATGCAAATTAAGACAACTCTGAGATACCACTACACACCTGTCAGATTGGCTAAGATGACAGGAACAAATAATGATAAATGTTGGAGGGGATGTGGGGAAATTGGGACACTAATACATTGCTGGTGGAGTTGCGAAAGAATCCAGCCATTCTGGAGAGCAATCTGGAATTATGCCCAAAAAGTTATCAAACTGTGCATACCCTTTGACCCAGCAGCGCTACTACTGGGATTATATCCCAAAGAAATACTAAAGAGTGGAAAGAGACATATATGTGCCAAAATGTTTGTGGCAGCTCTTTTTGTTGTGGCTAGAAACTGGAAGATGAATGGATGTCCATCAGTTGGAGAATGGTTGGGTAAATTGTGGTATATGAAGGTTATGGAATATTATTGCTCTGTAAGAAATGACCAGCAGGAGGAATACAGAGAGGCCTGGAGAGACTTAAATCAACTGATGCTGAGTGAAATGAGCAGAACCAGAAGATCACTGTACACTTCAACAACAATACTGTATGAGGATGTATTCTGATGGAAGCGGAAATCTTCAACATAAAGAAGATCCAACTCACTTCCAGTTGATCAATGATGGACAGAGGTAGCTACACCCAGAGAAGAAATACTGGGAAGTGAATGTAAATTGTTAGCACTAATATCTGTCTGCCCAGGTTACATGTACCTTCGGATTCTAATGTTTATTGTGCAACAAGAAAATGATATTCACACACATGTATTGTACCTAGACTATATTGTAACACATGTAAAATGTATGGGATTGCCTGTCATCGGGGGGGAGGGAATAGAGGAAGGGGGGGTAATTTGGAAAATTGAATACAAGGGATAATAAAAAAAAATTAAAAAAAAAAGATTTAAAGCTCACAAATGATACAAATCCCAATGAATATTAACAAATTAATATGTTATGAATGTGTTGACTTTTCTATTTTCAACCAATGACCAATGTTATCTTCTGGGAGGAAAGGACAACTGTGTAAAGAAAAACAAGGTCAAATCTCCAAAAAGAGTCAGGCATGTCAGTTATAGTGGCCACTTTTCCTCTTTTTTGGTCTGTATGTGACATGGCTTTTAAGTCTATTGGAAAAAAATATGTTAGGTGTCCTTAAAATGTGTGTGTTCTTTGGCTATGTGAACCTGTGGCTGAATTCCATCATGGTAGGTATACTGGACACTAAGCATCTCAAAATGGGGATTTTAATGTTTATGATGTCTCATGGAGATCTAAATGTAGGTGGCTGATTCTTAGAGACTGAAGTCAATTATCTTTTCCAATGTTCAGCATCATATTATGGTTGCCATCTGTAAATAGGGGAATACAGAGAACCTTCTTACCAA
Source organism: Sminthopsis crassicaudata (assembly GCF_048593235.1). NCBI lineage: Eukaryota > Metazoa > Chordata > Mammalia > Dasyuromorphia > Dasyuridae > Sminthopsis > Sminthopsis crassicaudata. Next base: position 98,908,363 of record NC_133622.1, on the reverse strand, counting down.
TAGAAGATCCTGTTTTCTGCCTCACTCTGCATAAGATAATTTCTACAAAACTTGGGAACACTTTAGGTGAGCACAAGTTTTATACCTGGCTTAATGTCAGTGCTCAGCAGACCACTGAACAAAGTTATCTCTGTAGTCACATCTGGTGTGGTCATTTAAATTTGGATGTGTTTGTGCAAGAGACATTTTATTTGAAAACAAGCTATTTCCAACTGGAAATAACTATTTTCATGTAAAGAAAGGTTTTTGTCTGAGTACAATCCCCAGTCTTATCACCTTGTAGAGCTCCAGTCAGCAAGGGTCAAAATAGGAAAGAATTCTTTTTAGCCTCTGTCTATCCCATACTTTATATTTACCTGATTTTTCTCATTGCCAAAGAGTCTTCCTTAAATCGTTAACAATGCTTGTTATATTACATGGTGATGATTCAGTATATTTATGTGATTGAAAACCAAGTTTGGAAAAATGTGAGGGCTTGAATCAGTGGGGAATAAAAAAAAATCACTGTTTCTTGCATTATTATTTGAAAAAATAATGCTAAGGGGAAAAGCTCTCTATACAGATTTCTGACTCCAGAAATAACAATCATGTCACCAAATTGGATCTTATATTGGAACTTTGATTTATTTCTTTAGGTATTACTTAAATAATCTTCTTCTTCTATAGCCAAATCATTACTTCAAATCATTTCAAAATGAACACAAAATTGCTGTTTGAATTCATATAGACTGAAGTTAGTATTAGTTGTTGCTTTACTCTAACATATACATATACATATATATATATATATACATATATATATATATATATATATATATATATATATATATATATATATATATATATATATATATATATATATATATATATTTGTATTGTTAACTTTATTTCTTCATATAACACGGCATTTTCCCCCTTAAGGATGGTTATTTTGATAATGTTTCCCTGAACAAAAAAACAAACAAAAAGAAAACGTTCCCTTTCTCTCCCTCTCTCCTTCCCTCCCTCCATCCCTTTTACCTCCTTCCATCTTTTCTCTCTCTCTCTCTCTCTCTCTCTCTCTCTCTCTCTCTCTCTCTCTCTCTCTCTCTCTCTCTCTCTCTCTCTCTTTCTCTCTTTCTTTTTTCTTTCTTCCTTGGAGTTGTTAGGAGTGTCCCCACCTTATTATAGCTGTATGATCAACAGATCCTGCTTTGCTCACTTTGGGGTTAGGCCTGAGGCCAGATCTGCTGTGACACAGTCTGCACTGAGATTGCATACTGGACTCCTCCCTGTTGGCATAAGCCTTTTCTACTAAATTTCCAAGTCCTCTTTGGTGTCTCTGGGTTTAGAAGTGTAGAAATTCCCAATACTTCCATTGATTCATAGGTCCTAGACGCATTCCTGCTTCATGGCTTGGAGCCTGGGCTGAGGCCAATGACAGGGCAGGGTACAGCCTACACTGGGACTGCATACTGGACTTCCTTCCTTATGCCACAGACTTTTCTGTATTCCTTCTAATTTATCTTCTACTGGAAAGATTCTACTCCATCTTTTGGGGTGTCCTGATTCTGTAAATTTTTTGGTGTCATTATTTAAAGAAATTTGGAGAAGTTTGGGAGAGAGGTTTGGTAAGTTCCTGCCTTTTCTTTACCATCTTGGCTCTGCTTCTGTGCAAATATTTCTAATTGAGTAAACCATATATACACATTTTCCATATGTGATTCTCCACCCTTGGTTCATCACCTTCCCATCAAATGGCAGGATGTTTGTTTTGCGTTTCATCCCTTAGAATCACCATTCACCATTGTATTCAAATGTGTTCTTTAGTCTTTGAATTTTGTTTTATTAGACAATATATTGGACTTGGATGTGATTTGCTAGATTAGAGAAAACATTTAGCTGAGCTCTACCAATATTTCATTCCAAACAACTTTAGAATAATGTTTCACATCAATTTTTTGAGTACCAGAATGAGTAAAAGGTCAGGGTGAGGCATGTTTCTGGTCTAAGGCAACTGAGGAAATTGCAAAGAACTGTAATATAAGGGTAGAGCAGTGGTCCTCAAACTTTTTTAATAGGGGGCCAGTTCACTGTCCCTCAGACTGTTGGAGGGCCAGACTATAGTAAAAACAAAAAACTATGAACAAATTCCTATGCATGCTGCATATATCTTATTTTGAAGTGAAGAAACAAAATGGAACAAATACAACATTTAAAAGGAAATAAAGTTAAATCAACAAACTTACCAGTATTTCAATGGGAACTATGGGCCTGCTTTTGGCTAATGAGATGGTCAATGTCTGGTTCCATATTTGTCACTGCTAGTCATAACAAGTAATGCAAATGTGCATCTGATAGTCTTGATCTTGTTGGAGATTTCAAATGTTTCATTCTAGACAGTAAAGCCATACTAGTGAAAGACTTCAACTTCCCCATCTCAGAGCTAAATAAATGTAGCCTGAAAAAAATAAATATGAAAGAAGTCAAGGAGATGAATAGAATGTTAGAAAAGTTATTTATGACTAGACCTCAGTAGAAAAATAAATGAAACAACATTTTATCAGTGATAAGATATGAAATAATACTACATAAATCATAATCATCTCTATATATTATCAACCAAACCCAAAAGGGAGACCCAGAAGGAGAAATTCAATTTGAAATGACTTTTGATAAGATAAAAAACTTGAAAATCACTTCATGAAGACAACTCATGGATTATATAAGCACGATTATAAAACACTTTTTATATAAATAAAGATACTTAGAATGCTGGACCTGAAGTCAGGCAGACTCATCTTTTTATGTTCAAATTTAATTTTAGACATTTTATTAGCTGTGCTACTTTAAACAATTAACCTAATGGCATTTGCTTCAGTTCATCTCCTGTAAAATGAGGTAGGGAAGAAAATGGTAAACCACTTAATTATCTTTCATGTGATTATAGATAACTTTGATTTTATTATTAATAGTTTTTATTTACCAGATATTTGCATGGGTAATTTTATAACATCGACAATTGCCAAACCATTTGTTCCAATTTTTCCCCTCCTCCCTCCCTCCCCCAGATGTCAGGTCGACCAAGACATGTTAAATATGTTAGAGTATAAATTAAATACAATATATGTATACATGACCAAACAGTTGTTTTGCTGAAAAAAAAAGAATCAGACTTTGAAATAGTGTACATTTAGCCTGTAATGGAAATCCAAAATGCTAGCAGACAAAATTAGAGGAATTGGAAATTCTATGTAGTGGTTCATAGTCGTCTCCCAGAGTTCTTTCGCTGAGTGTAGCTGGTTCAGTTTATTACTGCTCTATTGGAACTGATTTGGCTCATATCATTGTTGGATTGATAATTATACAGTATTGTTGTTGAAGTATATAATGATCTCCTGGTCCTGCTCGTTTCACTCACCATCAGTCCATGTAAGTCTCTCCAGGCCTTTCTGAAATCATTTCTTACACTACAATAATATTCCATAATATTCATATACCACAATTTATTCAGCCAATTTCCATTTGATGGGCATCCATGTAGTTTCCAGTATCTGGCCAGCACAAAGAGGGCTGCCACAAACATTCTTGCACATACACGTCCCTTTCCCTTCTTTAAGATCACTTTGGGATACAAACCCAGTAGCAACACTGCTGGATCAAAGGGTATGCACAGTTTGATAACTTTTTTGAACATAGTTCTAAATTGCTCTCCAGAATGGCTTTATGTATTCTCAGTTCCACGAACAATGCATCAGTGTCCCTGTTTGTGATCAATAATGATCTCTAGTTGTTCTTTGGTCATGAATTCATTCCTCTTCCACAGGTCTGAGAGGTAAACTGTCCTATGTTCCTCTAAATTATTTATAATCTCATTCTTTATTCCTAGGTCATGAACCCATTTTGACCTGACCGTGGTGTACAGTGTTAAGTGTGGATCAATGCCTAGTTTCTCCCATATTAATTTCCAATTTTCCCAGCAATTTTTGTCAAATATTGAGTTCTTATCCCCAAGGCTGGGGTCCTTAGGTTTGTCAAACACTAAATTGTTAGAGTTATTAATTATTTTGTCCTTTGGACCCAACCTATTCCATTGATCAACTAGTCTATTTCTTCGCCAATACCAAATGGTTTTGGTAACTGCTGCTTTATAAAATAATTTTAGATCTGGTACAGCTAGGCCACCTTCATTTGATTTTTTTTTCATTTATTCCCTTGAAATTCTTGACCTTTTGTTTTTCCATATGAACTTTGTTGTTATTTTTTTCTAGGTCATTAAAATAGTTATTTGGGAGTCTAATTGGTATAGCGCTAAATAAATAAATTAGTTTAGGTCATATTATCATCTTTATTATATTTGGTTGCCCTATCCATTTAATATTTTTCCAATTGTTTAGATCGGACGTAATTAGTGTGGAAAGTGTTTTGTACTTTTGCTCATATAGTTTCTGATTTTCCCTTGGCATATAGATTCCTAAATATTTTATACTATCAGTAGTTACTTTAAATGGAATTTCTTTCTGTAACTCTGTTGGACTTTGTTAATGACATATAAGAATGCTGATGATTTATGTGAATTTATTTTGTGTCCTGCAACTTTGCTAAAGGTATGGATTATTTCTAATAGCTTTTTAGTTGAATCTTTGGGGTTCTCCATTTATACCATCATATCATCCACAAAGAGTGATAATTTGGTTTCCTCATTACCGAGAAATTCCTCAAATTCCTTTGATTGCTTTTTCCACTCTTATTGCCAAAGCTAGCATTTCTAATACAATATTGAATAGTAATGGTGATGCTGGATAACCTTGTTTTACCCCTGATCTAAATGGGAATGCTTGCACTCTTTTGCCATTACATATGATGCTTATTGATGTTTTTAAATGGATGCTACTGAATATCTTAAGGAAAAGTCCATTTATTCTTATACTTTCAAGTGTTTTAATAGGAATGGAGGTTGGATTTTATCAAATGCTTTTTCTGCATCTATTGAGATGATCATATGATTTTTGTTAATTTGATTCTTGAACAAGCCCTGCATTCCTGGTATATATCCTCCTTGATCATGATGTATTATCCTGGGGATGATTTTTTGGAGTCTTTTTGCTAGTATCTTATTTAAAATTTTGGCATCAATATTCATTAGGGAGATTGGTTTATAGTTTTCTTTCTTCGTTTTCAACCTACTTGGTTTGGGTATGAGCACCATGTCTGTGTCAGAAAAGGAATTTGGTAGCTCTCCTTCATTCCATTTTTTTCATATAGTTGATATAACATTGGAGCTAATTGTTCTTTGAATATTTGGTAGAATTCACCTGTGAATCCATCTGATCCTGGAGATTTTTTTCTTAGGGAGTTGATTAATATCTTGCTCTATTTCTCTTTCTGAAATGGGACTATTTAAGCAATTTACTTCTTCCTGTGTTAATCTGGAAAGCCTATACTTTTGGAGGTACACCTCCATTTCATTTAGGTTATCAAATTTATTGGCATAAAGGTGGGCAAAATAACTCCTTATTATTTCTCTAATTTCTTCCTCATTGGTGGACAGTTCCCCCTTTTCATTTTTAAGACTAATAATTTAATTTTCCTCTCTCCTTTTTCTAATCAGATTTACCAGATTTTATTTTATTGTTTTTTTTATAGAACCTACTCTTAGTTTTATTTATAAGTTCAATAGTATTTTTACTTTCAATAGTATTACTTTCTCCTTTTAATTTTAGAATTTCAAGTTTAGTATTTCATTGAGGTTTTTTACTTTGATCTTTTTCTAGCTTTTTAAGTTGCAAGCCAATTCATTGATCTTCTCTTTCTCTATTTTCTTCAAGTAAGCCTCCAAAGATATAAAATTTCCCCTTATTACAACTTTAGCTGCATCCCACAAATTTTGGTATGATGTCTCATCATTATCATTATCTTGAGTGAAATTATTAATTGCATCTATAATTTGTTGTCTCACGCAATCATTCTTTAAGATGAGATTATTTAGTTTCCAATTAGTTTTTGATCTATTTACCCCTAACTTTTTGGGGAATGTAGTTTTTATCACATCGTGATCTGAAAAGAAACCCTTTACTATTTCTACCTTCCTGTATTTAATTTTGAGATCTTTCTGTCCTAATATATGCTCAATTTTTGTATAGGTTCCATGAACTGCTGAGAAGAAAGTATACTCCTCTCTGTCACCATTCAGTTTTCTCCAAAGATTTATCATACCTAATTTTCCTAATATTTGATTTACCTCTTTAATTTCTTTCTTATTTGTGCAATGTTGAGATCTTCCACTATTACAGTTTTGCTGTCTATTTCTTCTTGTAACTCTCTTAACTTCTCCTTTAGGAAGTTAAATGCTATACCACTTGGTGCATATATGTTTAGCATTGATATGGTTTCATTGTCTATGCTACCCTTTAGCAAGATATAGTTTTCTTCCTTATCTCTTTTGATTAGATCAATTTTTGCTTTTGCTTGATCTAAGATAAGGATGGCTACCCCTGCTTTTTTGACTTCACTTGAAGCATAATACATTCTGCTCCAGACTTTTACCTTTACTCTGTATCTATCTCCCTGCTTTAAATGTGTTTCCTGTAAACAACATATTGTAGGTTTCTGACTTTTGATCCAGTCTGCTATCAGCCTCTGCTTAATGGGAGAGTTCATCCCATTCACATTTACAGTTAAAATTACTAATTCTGTATTTCCTGCCATCATAATATCCCTTGATTATGCTTTTTTCCCTTACCCCCACCGAACCCCTTCCCTAGTATTAAACTTATGAGCCCCACTTAAGTCACGCAGCCCTCCCTCTTTAATATCCCTTCCTCCTCCCTTTAAATCCCTTTCCCTTTCTTATTCTGTTTCCTTATTGCTCTTTTCCTTTCCCTCTTTTTAATGGGGTGAGAAAGAATTTTCTGTAAAACTAATATGTTAATTATTTTCTCTTTGAGCCAATTCTGATGGCAGTAAGGTTCACATAATGTTTTTCCCCCTCTAACTTCCCTCAGATATGATCAGTTTTCTTTGCCTCTTTGTGGGATGTGGTTTCCCTCTTTTTATCTCCCCTTTCTGCTTTTTCTTACACTATCCGCTTTCCATTTCTACGTCATCCCCTTTTTTTTTTTTTTTGGTTACTTACTTAAAATAAAATTATACATGAAGTCTTAATGTATATCCACAACATAAATACAATTCTCAAGAGTCCCTTTTACCTTTTTCTGCTTCTCTTGAGTCCTATGATTGGAGATCAAATTTTTTCTTTAGATCTGAATTTTTACTTAAAATCATATGGAATTCATCTGTTTCATTAAATGTCCATATTCTTCCATTGAGGGAAATGCTCACTCAGCTGGGTAGTTTATTCTTTGCTGCATTCCAAGTTCTTTTGCCTTGCGGAATATTAGATTCCAAGCCCTTCGGTCCTTTAATGTAGAGGCAGCCAGATCTTGAGTGACCCTTAATGTGTCACCTTGGTATTTGAATTGTTTTGTCCTGGCTACTTGTAATATTTTCCCCTTAATCCGATAGTTCTGAAATTTGGCCACAATTCTGTGGAGTTTTTTTTTTTTTTTTTTTTTTTTTTTTTAGGGTTTTTTTCAGAAGGTGTTCAATGAATTCTTTCAATGTCTAGTATCTAGGCTCTTTTTTTCATCATAATTTCGGGAAGTCCAATAATCCTCAGATTGTCTCTCCTAGATCTATTTTCCAGGTCTGTCATTTTGGCAAGTAGATTGCTGACATTTTTCTGCAGATTTTCATTTTTTTTTTTGGCTATGCTTGACTGATTCTTGTTGTCTCAGTGAATCATTCATTTCTATTTGTTCAGTTCTGATTTTTAATGAGTTATTTTCTTCATTAGCTTTTTTAACTTCTTTTTCTATATGTCTAATTGACTTTTTAAATGAGTTGTTTTGCTCCATGGAATTTTTTTCCATTTCACTAAATTTATTTTTTAGTGAGTTATTTTCTTTTTTCCAATTCACAAATCCTACTTTCTTGGGAATTCTTTATCTTTTCCAATTAACAGATCCTACTTTCCTGTGATTTCTTTACCTCTTCCAACTCCTTAATTCTGTTTCCCTGCACTTCCTGTGAATTCTTTACCTTTTCCAATTCACATTTCAGGAAGTTGTTTACCTTTTCTAATTCACATTTCAGGACATTGTTATTCTCTAGCATAGATTCTTTTTCCTTTCCCCATTTTTCTTTTAATTCTCTCTTCAGATTTTTAATAGTTTCTTCTGGAGAGCATTATTTGTGGAATTGTCTGGAGGCTGTCTGCTATTAGCCTCCTCAAGTTTGGAAACCAGCTCTTTTTCTGCATAGAAGCTTTCAATCATTTTCTTTTTGCTCATTTTTTAAAAGCCTTCAGGGTCTTCCCTCAGGGCAAGGAGAATACCAGCTTCCTCTGCAGAATGAGGATGGGTTTATGGGTAGTATTTTCCCTCTCAATAGGCAGCAAGGAACAGCCAAGCTGCGGGAGGGCTCTGGGAAGAGCTCCATGGGGAAGTGATTATGCCTGGGTTTCATAGGCAAGGCTGTGTAAGTGCCCTGTGAGGAGCCTAGCTGTGAGGATTAGTGACCACCGTGGGGTTAGTGGTTAAGGAGCAAAGGTATCACTCACCCCCCCACAAATGCTCACTTTGAGTATTTGTGATCCCCCTGTTCCTTATGGTACCAGAAGTGTCCCTTCTTAGGGGAGTGCAGTTCGGCTGGGGAAATTCCACTACCCCTGGTGAACCCCTCACCATACAGATGAAAGGCTGCTATGGGTTGTGCCCCTGCTGTGTGTAACTGCCCCCCATGAGCTCCTTGCTACGGAATGCCACAAAGAGCTGTGTTATGGTCTGCGGGAGGTCACTTCCAATCCTGGGTGGGCGCAGCCAGAGCCTTTCGGGCTTTGGCATCCCTCAGCGTACCCACTACCCCAGGCTCCAACTTCTCTGCTGGTCCCCTTCTCAGCGATCTTGGCTCCACCCCTCTTTCAATATTATTAATTTCTTCTTTTAATTTTAGAATTTCAAGTTTAATATTTGATTGGAGGGTTTTAATTTGGTCCTTTTTTTTTTTTCTTAGCTTTTTAAGTTGCAAGCCCAATTCATTAATCTTCTCTTTCTCTAAAAATATAAAATTTCCCCTTATTACCACTTTGGCTCATCCCACAAATTTTGGTATGATGTCTCATTGTTGTCATTATCTTGAGTGAAATTATTAATTGTCTATAATTTACTGTTTCAACCCACTCATTCTTTAAGATGTGATTATGTCATTTCCAATTATTTTTTGGCCTATCTACCCCTAACTTTTTGTTGAATGTAGTATTTATTGCATCATGATCTGAAAAGAAAGCATTCACTATTTTTGCCTTCCTGCATTTAATTTTGAGGTCTTTAATGTCCTAAGATATGGTCAATTTTTGTATAGGTTCCATGAACTGCTTATTAGTATTTTCCTTTCTGTCACCATTTTTCCCTAAAGATCTATCATAACTAATTATTCTAATATTTTATTTACCTCTTTAATTTCTTTCTTTTTTGTTTTGTAATTTGATTTATCTAATTCTGACAATACAAGGTTGAAATCTCCCACTATTATGGTTTTGCTGTCTATTTTTTCTTGCTTGAGATCTCCTATTATTATAGGTTTGCTGTCTATTTCTTCTTGCAACTCTCTTAACTTCTCCTTTAGGAAGTTAGATGCTATACCACTAGGGATTTGGAACACTCTTTCATATGAGTGGAAATAGTTTTAATTTCATCATCTGAAAATTGTCTGTTCATATCCTTTGACCATTTATCAATTGGAGAATGGCTTGATTTCTTATAAATTAAAGTCAATTCTCTGTATATTATGGAGATGAGGCCTTTATCAGAACCTTTAACTGTAAAACTGTTTCCCCAATTTGTTACTTCCCTTCTAATCTTGTTTGCATTAGTTTTGTTTGTGCAGAAACTTTTTAATTTGGTGTAATCAAAATGTTCTATTTTGTGATCAATAATGGTCTCTAGTTCTCCCTTGGACACAAACTCCTTCCTCCTCCACAAGTCTGAGAGGTAAACCATCCCATGTTTCTCCAATTTATTTATGATTTAGTTCTTTATGCCTAAATCTTGGACCCATTTTGATCTAATCTTAGTATGTGGTGTTAAATGTGGCTCCATGCCTAGTTTCTTCCATACTAATTTCCAGTTTTCCCAGCAGTTTTTGTCAAATAATGAATTCTTATCCCAAAATTTGGGATCTTTGGTTTTGTCAAACGCTAGATTGTTATTTTTATTTACTATCTTGCCTTGGGAACCTAACCTATTCCACTGATCAACTAGTCTATTTCTTAGCCAATACCAAATGGTTTTGGTGACTGTTGTTTTATAATACAGTTCTAGATCAAGTACAGCTAGACCACCTTCACTTAATTTTTTTTTCATTACTACCCTTGAAATTCTCGACCTTTTGTTGTTCCATATGAATTCTGTTGTTATTTTTTCTAGGTCATTAAAATAGTTTCTTGGGAGTCTGATTGGTATAGCACTAAATAAATAGATTAGTTTAGGGAGCATTGTCATCTTAATTATATTAGCTCGGCCTATCCAAGAGCACTGAATGTCTTTCCAATTATTTAAATCTGACTATTTTTGTGGCAAGTGTTTTGTAATTTTGCTCATATAATTCATGACTCTCCTTTGGTAGATATATTCCCAAATATTTTATACTATCGACCATTATTTTGAATGGAATTTTTCTTTGTATCTCTTGCAGTTGGATTATATTGGTAATGTATAGAAATGCTGAGGATTTATGTGGATTTATTTTGTATCCTGCAACTTTGCTAAAATTCTGAATTATTTCTAATAGCTTTTTAGCAGAGTCTTTGGGGTTCTCTAAGTATACCTTCATGTCATCTGCAAAAACTGGTAATTTGATTTCCTCATCTCTAATTCCTTGAATCTCTTTCTCGGCTATTATTGCCAAGGCTAGAATTTCTAGTACTATATTGAATAGTAATGGTGATAGGGGGCAACCTTGTTTCACTCCTGATCTTACAGGGAAAGGTTCTAGTTTATCACCATTACATATGATGTTTATTGAAGGTTTTAAATATATACTCCTTATTATTTTAAGGAATAGTCCATTTATTCCTATACTCTCAAGCGTTTTTAGTAGGAATGGATGTTGGATTTTATCAAATGCTTTTTCTGCATCTATTGAGATGATCATATGGTTTTTATTAATTTGATTATTAATATGGTCAAAATTATACTAATAGTTTTCCTAATATTAAACCAGCCCTGCATTCCTGATATAAATCCCACTTGGTCATAGTGTATTATCCTGGGGATGATTTTTTGAAATCTATTTGCTAATATCGTATTTAAGATTTTAGCATCAATATTCATTAAGGAAATTTGTCTATAGTTTTCTTTCTCAGTTTTCGATCTACCTGGTTTAGATATCAGTACCATATCTGTGTCATAGAAGGAATTTGGTAGGACTCCTTCAATCCCTATTTTTTCAAATAGTTTACATAGCATTGGAGTTAGTTGTTCTTTAAATGTTTGGTAGAATTCACATGTAAATCCATCTGGTCCTGGGGACTTTTTCTTAGGAAGTTGGTTAATAGCTCGTTCTATTTCTTTTTTTCTGAGATGGGAGTATTTAGACTACTTACTTCTTCCTCTGTTAATCTGGGCAAGCTATATTTTTGAAGGTATTCTTCCATTTCATTTAAGTTATCGAATTTATCAGCATAATGTTGAGCAAAGTAGCTCCTAACTATTGTTCTAATTTCCTCTTCATTAGTGGTGAGTTCACCCTTTTCATTTTCAAGACTATCAATTTGCTTTTTCTCTTTCTTTTTTTTTAATCAGGTTTACTAAGGGTTTGTCTATTTTGTTGGTTTTTTCATAGAACCAACTCTTAGTTTTATTAATTAATTAAATAGTTTTTTTACTTTCAATTTTATTAATCTCACCTTTTATTTTTTGAATTTCACGTTTTGTGTTTGTCTGGGGGGTTTTAATTTGTTCCTTTTCTAGCAATTTTAGTTGTAAGCCCAATTCGTTGGCCCTCTTTTTCTCTACTTTATGCAAGTAGGCCTGTAGAGTTATAAAACTTCCCCTTATTCCTGCTTTGGCTGTATCCCACACATTTTGGTATGATGTCTCATTATTGTCATTTTCTTGGGTGAAGTTATTAATTATATCTATGATTTGCTGTTTTACCCAATCATTCTTTAGTATAAGATTATTTAGTTTCCAATTATTTTTTGGTCTATTTTCCCCTAGCTTTTTATTAAATATAATTTTGATTGCATTGTGGTCTGAAAAGGATGCATTTACTATTTCTGCCTTACTGCATTTGATTTTGAGGTTTTTATGCCCTAGTATATGATCAATTTTTGTATAGGTTCCATGAACTGCTGAGAAGAATGTATACTCCTTTCTGTCTCCATTTAGCTATTGCCAAAGATCTATCATATCAAACTTTTCTAGTATTCTATTTACCTCTTTGACTTCTTTCTTATTTATTTTGTGGTTTGATTTATCTAATTCTGAGAGTGCAAGGTTGAGATCTCCCGCTATTATAGTTTTGCTATCTATTTCTTCTTGCAGCTCCCTTAATTTCTCTTTTAAGAATTTAGATGCTGCACCACTTGGTGCATATATGTTTAATATTGATACTGCTTCATTATTGATGCTGCCCTTTAGCAGGATATAAAGCTCTTCCTTATCTCTTTTTAATTAGATCAATTCATGTGTTCTTTACATATCTTTATGGCAGAAATATAGTTCTCAAGATTTCTCTTTACCTTTTTAGAGATCTCTTGAGTTCTGTATTTGAAGATCAAACATTTTGTGTACATCTGTTTTTTTTCATCAGGAATAGTTGAAATTCATTTATTTCGTTAAATGTCCATCTTCGTTCCTGGAAAACAATGCTTATTTTTGCTGGGTAAGTTATTCTTGGCTTCATACCAAGTTCCTTAACCTTTCAGAATATCATGTTCCATGCCCTTCGTTCTTTTAATGTGGACACTGTTAGATCCTGTGTTATCCTTATTGTTCCTCCTCCATATCTGAATTGCTTTTCTCTAGCAGTTTCTAGTATTTTTTCCTTTGTGTGATGGTTCTTGAACTTGCCCACTGTATTTCTTGGTATTTTGATTTTAGGGTCCCTTTCAGTAAATGATTGATGAATTTTTTCAATGTCTATTTTACCCTCTGTTTCCAAAACGTCTGGGCAGTTCTCTTTGATAAATTCCTCGAAAATAGTGTCCAAGCTCTTTTTTTTCCTCACATTTTACAGGGAATCAGATTATTCTCAAATTGTCTCTCCTGGATCTGTTTTCCAGGTCTGTTGTCTTTCTAATAAGGTACTTTACATTCTTTTCAATTGTTTCATTTCTCTGGTTTTGCTTGATTAAGTCTTGGTTTCTCCTTGAGTCATTCATTTCTACTTGTTCGAGTCTAATTTTCAATGATGTATTTTCTTCACTCACTTTTTTTATATCTTTTTGTAATTGTCCAATTGTGTTTTTATCTTCTATGGAATTTTTTTCCATCTTATCCATTTTATTTTTTAGAGAGCTGATTTCTTTATCCAGCTCACTAATCCTGTTTTCCTTGGAGTTGTTTGCCTTTTCTAATTCACTAATTTTGTTTCTCAATGATTTGAACTCTTTATCCACTCTGGATGACTTCTTCAGGCTCTCTTTCCAAGGTTCCCTTTCCTTTTCCCATTTGTTTTCTAGCTCTCTTGTGAGAGCCTTTTTGATTTCCTCTATGAGATTCTTTTGTATTTAGAAGCAGCTTATACCCCCCTTAGGGGATTCCTCTGGGAACAGTCTGTTTTTAGTCTCCTCTTCATTTGAAGTCTCCTCTCTCTCCATACAAAAGCTGTCAATGGTTAGAGCCCTTTTGAATTTTTTGTTCATTTTGTCAGAGTAGGAATGGAAGAAAACAAATTGACAAGAGAAACAACTGGTCTGTTTTGGGGAGGATGGGGCTGGATGGTGTTAATGGGCTTCCTCTACAGACTGGGGGGTATAGCAGCCAAGAGCCACTAACAGAACAGAGATGTCTGTGCTGTGTCTTTGCTCTGAGGCTCTGAGAACGAGCTGAGTCACTCCAAGTGGGGGTTGGGGGTAGCCAGTTCAGAGAGACTCTAGCTTTCCAGGTTTTTAATCTTCACCTCTGGTGTTTATACCCGCTCCCTGCTCCTGGCTTGCTGCCAAGACTAAATATCCACACTGGGGTAAAAGTCTTTTTGCAGAAATGGCAGAGATCTTGCCCCTCCCCCCTCCAGTCTGAGCTGTGTGAGTTATCTGTCTCACTCTGGCTGCCTGCCCTCAGTCTGTGCCCAGTCTTTTCAATCCTCCCCCAAGCAAACACAGATCTTTTCTGGTGAATTTCAAGGATGTCTTCTCTTGGTGATTATTTGTGGGTTTCTTTTCTGGTCAAGCATTAACTCTGACGCTTGTCATGAAGTAAGTTCTGAGAGAAAACGTGGAGCTCAAGCAGATGTCTGTCTCCTTGTAGCCATCTTGGCTGGAACTCCGGACATGACTCTTTTCAATGGTGAGTTCATTCAGGACAGTTCCAATGGTCTTGTGATATGAAGAGGCATTTGTACCCAAAGAGAGAACATTGAGAACTGAGTGTAGATAACAACATAATATTTTCATTTTTTATTGTTGTTGTTTGCTTGCATTTTCTTTTCCTTCTCATTTTTTTTTCCTTTTTGTTCTGATTTTTTTTGTGCAACACAAGTATACAAATATGTATAGAAGAATTGCACATGTTTAACATATGTTCCATTAATTGTCATCTGAAGGAAGTCTTGTGGGAAGAGAAAGAAAATGTTGAAAACTATCTATGTATATGTTTTGAAAATAAAAAGCTTTAAAAATTAAAAAATAAAATTATGTCTCCTGGATTTATTTTCCATTTAGGTTGTTTTCCAGTAAGATATTTCACTTTTTTTCCTTCTCTTTTACTTTTTCTTTTCAATGTACTTCATAATGTCATTAGCTTCTATTTGTTCAATTCTAATTTTTGAAATTGCTTTCCTCAATGAGCTTTTGTACCTCCTTTCCCAATTGGCCCATTTTGCTCTTCTTCTCCTCATTAGCTTTTTGTATTTCCTTTTGCATCACTAATTTGTTTTTTTCCTAATTTTTCATTTATCTCTCTTACTCAATTTTCAAAATCCCTTTTGAGGTCTTCCTTGCACTGAGACCAATTCTTACATTTCTTGGAGGCTTTTGATGTAGGAGCTTTGACCTTGTTATCATCTTCTGAATGTGTGTTTTGATCTTTCTTGTTACCATAATAACTTTCAATGGTCAAAAACATTCTCTGTTGTATACTCATTTTCTTAGCCTATTACCAAGCTTTTAAATTTTTGTAAAAAAGTAATTTATAACTATGTCCAAAGGGTTATCAAACTGTGCAAACTTTATATCCAGGGTGGAAGGTGCATTGCCCCAAGCTTCAGGGTTTTTGTGCAATTGTTTTCATTTGTACAGGAACTTGAACAGAAATACTCCTTTCTGCCCTGAAGCTGGTAGGGATGTTCCTGCCCCATTGTCACTGTAAGATCTAGTATGCTAAAACAACAAAGTCCTCTGAGATTAAGATTGAGGCTTGGGCTATTTTGGTATGGCCTGCAATGGGACTGCATATTGGACTACCGCCTTGCTGTCACAGACCCTCTCTGCTGACCTTCTAAGACGTCTCTGATGTCCCTGCTGAAGTCAGGGCTGGGGCTATGGCTGGGGCTGGGGCTATGATGGTATAGCCTATACTATGATAGCATGTTGTGCTCCACCCTGTTGCCACAGATATTTTCTGCTGATCTTCAAAGTCCTTATTGGTGTCTCCAGACTGAAACATGTGGAAGCCACCAGTATTTCTGCTGATTGTGAGTTTCTGTTTTCCTAATGCTAGGTTTGGGGCCTGGACTGGGGCTATGCTGGAATGGTCTGAAGCAGGAATGCATGTTGGATTCCCACCCTAGTGTCACAGATCGTTTCTACTAAGCTTCTAATTTGATTTCAGCTGGGAAATGTTCTACTTTGTCCATTTGGGTGTTCTGACACCCTAAAGTTTGTTTAAAGTCCTTATGGGAATTTGCAACTGTTTGGGGGAGAGATTAGTTGTGTTCCTCCATTTACTCCACCAACTTGCCTCTGTATCTGTAAATTCATTTTTTGAGGAATATTGGGAGATTATGTTCTGAGAGACAGTACTGAATAGTGAATTGTCAGGCTTTAAGATAGATAGATGTTTATTATTATTTTGCCTGATACAAACTGTCTATATTATGCTTATTAAATTACTATACCTCTCCTTGCTCTGGGCAATGCTAAAGACTATCAATTGCAGAAAAATTACATAATTGGTAGAAATTTTTCTCATCAAGTTGTTAATTATATTAATGACTTGACAAGTCCAGTGTGGTATCTTCCTACAAATACACCAACAAATCACCAATGGTTTGGCATAATTTTAGCTACATCATTTTAAGGACACTTGTGTATATAATTGGAGAGAAGACAACAAATGTGTTTAAAAATGAAATGGATTTGCCAGTTTACTTTACAATTTCTTCTTACTTTGTAAAAGATAGTGAAACCCTGGCAAGACCAATAAACAAATGCAAATAAAATCTAAAGTAGGAATTTGGGTAGAATGACTAGACCATACCAAGTATGCACAGAATATATATATTTTTTGATATGACACAATTTTCAAAACAGGGAAAGATAAACCTTCTAGACTAATCATTGCTCCTATTATGTTCAATCATTAGCCTAGCCAAATTGGCCTCCTTGCTGTTCTTTACATATGGCACTCCATCTCTCAACTCTGTATGTATGTACTGTCTGTCCTTTATAACTTAGATGTACTTTTTTCTCATCTCATCTATATAGAATGTCTTATTTTCTTCAAGATATACCTAAAAGATTATCTTCTATATGAAGACTTTCTTGATTCCTTCCAAAATACTTTTACTCTAATTAAATCTAATCTATTTTGTATTTCTTTAAATTAATCATTTACAAATGCACAGATATATTTCACACATAAATGTATTAATATTTCTATATTCACACATTTTTATACAATCTACAATATAAATGTTAACATAAATATATATATACATATACATACATATACACATATATAAATAAAAATACACACACACATATGCATATACATATATATGTATATGTATATATATATATATATATATGTATATGTATATATATATATGTATATATAAACTTGATAGATTGTAAACTCCATGATAGATTTACTTTTATAGTCACAATGAGCATTTAATATTTTTTCCAATTGGTTAGATCTGACTTTATTTGTGTGGAAAGTGTTTTATAGTTTTACTCATATACTTCCTTATTTTCCCTTAGCAGATAGATTCTTAAATATTTTGTACTATCAGTAGTTACTTTAAATGGAATTTCTCTTTGTAACTCTAAGTGTTGGATTTTGTTAGTAATATATAAAAATACTGATGACTTATGTGGGTTTATTTTGTATCCTGCAACTTTGCTAAAAGAGTGGATAATTTCTAATAGCTTTTTAGTAGAATCTCTGGGGTTCTCTAAGTATACTGTCATATCATCAGCAAAGAGTGCTAATTTGGTTTCCTCATTATTTACTCTAATTCCTTTAATCTCTTTCTTTTTATTTATTTATTTTTTTATTTTTGAAGCTGGGGTTAAATGACTTGCCCAAGGTCACACAGCTAGGAAGTATTTAATGTCTGAGACCAAATTTGAACTCAGATCCTCCTTAATTCAAGGCTGGTGCTCTATCCACTGCGCCACCTAGCTGCCCCTCCTTTAATCTCTTTCTCAACCCATTGCTGAAGCTAGCATTTCTAATACAATATTGAATAGTAATGGTGATAGTGGGCAACCTTGTTTCACTCTTGATCTTATTTGGAATGGTTCCAGTTTATCCCCATGATATATGATGCTTACTGATGGTTTTAAATAGATGCTACTGATTATTTTAAGGAAAAGTTCATTTATTCCTATACTGTCAAGTGTTTTTAATAGGAATGGATATTGGGTTTTATCAAATGCTTTTTCTGCATCTATTGAGATAATCCCATGTTTTTTTGCTAATTTGATTATTGATATGGTCAATTATACAAATTGTTTTCTTAATATTGAACCAGCCCTGTATTCCTGGTATAAATCCTACATGATCATGGTGTATTATTCTAGGAGTGGTTTTCTGTAGTCTTTTTGCGAATATTTTATTTAGGATTTTAGGAACAACATTCATTAGGGAGATTGGTTTATAATTTTCCTTCTCTGTTTTCAACCAACCTGGTTTAGTTATTAGTACCATGTCTTTGTCATAAAAGTAATTTGGTAAAACTCCTTCATTCCCTATTTTTTCAAATAGTTTATATTGCATTGATGATAATTGTTCTTTAAATGTCTGGTAGAATTCACATGCAAATCAGTCGGGTCCTGGGGATATTTTTCTTAGGGAGTTGATTAATGGTTATTTATTTTTCTGAAATGGGACTATTTGAGCAACTTACTTCCTCTTCTGTTAATCTGGGAAGCTTATATTTTTGGAGATGGTCATCCATTTCACTTAGGTTATCAAATGTATTGGCATTAAGTTGGGCAAAGTAACTCTTTACTATTACTCTAATTTTCTTTTTATTGGTGGAAAGTTTTCCCTTTTCATTTTTAAGATGAACAATTCAATTTTCTTCTTTCTTTTTTTTCTAATCAGATTTAGGAAAAGATTGATTTTATTGATTTATTTTATAAAACAACTCTTAGTTTTATTTCATGGTTCAATACTTTTTTTTACTTTCAATATTATTAATTTCTCCTTTTAATTTTAGAATTTCAAGTTTAATATTTGATTTGGGGTTTTTAATTTGGTATTTTTCTAGCTTTTTAAGTTGCAAGCCCAATTCATTGATCTTCTCTTTTTCTATTTTATTCAAATAAGCATCTAAAGATATAAAAGTTCCTCTTATTACCTCTTTGGCTGCATCTAATAAATTTTGGTATGATGTCTCATCATTATCATTATTTTGGATGAAATTATAAACTGTGTCTATAATTTGCTGTTTCACCCAATCAATCTTTGTTTGTTTTAATTGTTTATGGTCTTTTTGGTCTATATGCCTAAATTTTTGTTGAATGTAGTTTTTATGGCATCATGATCTGTAAAGAATGCATTTACTATTTCTGCCTTCCTGCATTTAATTCAGAGGTCTTTATGTCCTAATATATATACATATACATATACATACATATATATCATATATATACATACATATACATATATGTATATATTTATATACATATACATACATATATACATACACACACATATATATATATATGTATGTATGTATATATATACATATATATATATACATACACACACACACACATATATATATATATATATATATATATATATATATATATATATATATATATATATGTATGTATGTATGTATATAATGTATATGTTCCATGTATGGCTGAGAAGAAAGTATACTCCTTTCTGTCACCATTTAGTTTTCTCCAAAGATCTATCATACCTAATTTTTCTAATATTCTATTTACCTCTTTAATTTCTTTCCTATTTATTTTGTGGTTTGATTTGTCTAATTCTGAGAGTGCAAGGTTGAGACCTCCCACTATTATAGTTTTGCTCTATATTTCTTCTTTCAAGTCTCTTAATTTCTCCTTTAGGAAGTTAGATGCTATACCAATTGGTGCATATATGTTTAAAATTTATATTGCTTCATTGTCCATGCTACCCTTTAGCAAGATATAGTTTCCTTCCTTATCTCTTTTAATTAGGTCGATTTTTGCTTTTGTTTGATCTGAGATAAGGATGGCTACCCCTATTTTTTTTTTTACTTCACCTGAAGCATAATAGATTCTGCTCCAAACTTTTATCTTTACTCTGCATGTATCTCACTGCTTTAAATGTGTTTCCTGTAAACAACATATTGTGGTATCCCCCTTCCCTTTATGGGAGAATTCATCCTAATCACATTTAAGTTAAAATTACTACTTCTATATTCCCTGCCATCTTATTATCCCCAGATTATGCCTTTCTTATTCTTCCCCCCCCCCCCTTACTCCCTTTACCAGTATTAAACTTATGGGAACCACTTGCCTCATGTAGCTCTGTCTCTTTAGAATTCCTCCCACCCTCTTTGAATCCCTTCTCCTTTAATGTACCTTTCCCATATTTCTCTTTTCCTTTTCCCTTTTCCTCTCCCACTTTTTAATGAGATGAGAGGAGTTTCTATGCAAAGAAAATATGTAAATTATTTCCTATTTGAGCCAACTCTAATGAGAGTAAGATTCACACAATGTTCCTCCCCCTCTCTAAATTCCCTCAGATAAGATAGGTTTCCTTTTCTTCTTTATGTGATATAGTTTCTCTCTTTTTATCTCAACTTTTCCCTTTTTCCAATACTATCTCCTTTCCATTTCTACTTCCCTTTTTTATATTTTATCAGTAAAATCAAATTATACATGTACTCTTTATGTATATCTATAATCTATAACAGAACTACAGTTTTCAAGAGTTCTTTTGTAATTTTTTTGCTTCTCTTGAGCCCTATGTTTGGAGGTCAAGTTTTTTTTTTTTTAATTCTGTTTTGTTTTTCCTTAGAAACAAATGGAATTCATTGTTTCATTAAATGTTCATCTTCTTCCATGGAAGAAAATGCTTAACTTAGCTGGGTAGTTTATTCTTGGCTTCATTTCAAGTTCTTTTGCTTTTTCGAATATGAGATTCCAGGCCCTTTGATCCTTTAATGTGGAAGCAGGTAGATTGTGAGTGATCCTTATTGAGGCTCCTCAATAGTTGAATTGGTTTTTCCTTCCTGCTTGTAATATATATATATATATATATATATATTTTTTTTTTTTTCCTTAGTCTGAAATTTGGCCACAATACACAATATTCCTTGGAGTTTTTCTTTTAGGGTCTTTTTCAGAAGGTGTTTGATGAATTCTTTCAATGCCTATTTTATCTTCTGATTCTTTTACATCTGGGCAGTTCTCTTTGATGATTTCCTGTGAAATAGTATCTAAGCTCTTTTTTTCATCATAATTTTTAGGACATCCAATAATCCTCAGATTATCCCTCCTAGATCTATTTTCCAGTTCTGCTCTTTTCCCAAGTAGATATTTAACTTTTTTTCTAATTTTTCATTTTTTGTTTTTGTTTTGCTTGACTGATTCTTGATGTCTCAATGAACTATTCATTTCCATTTGTTCAGTTCTGAATTTTCATGAGTTATTTTCTTCATTTGCTTTTTTTAAACTTCTTTTTGTATATATATATATATATATATATATATATATATATATATATCCAGTTGAGTTTTCAAATGACTTGTTTTGCTCTATGGATTTTTTTTTTCCATTTCACTATTTTTTTTTTTTACTGAATTATTTTCTTTTTTTCAATTCACAAATCCTACTTTTCTTAGAGTTCTTTATTTTTTCCAATTCACAAATTATGTTTCCCTGTATTCCTTGGAATTCTTTACCTTTTCCAATTCACATTTCAGGAAGTTTTTACTCTCTTGAATAGCTTCTCTTTCCTTTCCCCATTTTTCTTCTAGCTCTCTTTTAAGATTTTTTTTTACATATTTATAATTATTTTATTATTTCAATAATCTATTCTGTATTCTCTAATATATTACATTCTATGTTATATTAAAATCAATTATAACATAATTTGCTCATTAATTATAAACTAAATTAATAAATAAAAATATCTTATGGAAAAACAATATAATGGTTTTAATAAGATTGTGGATTTGTTAATGATGAATTAATTTAATCTTGCAGATTAACTAGCATTTCTTTTCTCTCCCTCCAACTCCCATAAAACAAACAACAGAAAAAGCCAAGAAGCCTGGCCCAGCCTGCCAGATTCCCACCTGGGTCACGTTTCTCTCCTGCCTGGAATCAACACCATTGGTGCCTTTCCAAGAGCTCTGTCTTTACAACGCTCTTTTACTGGGTCACATTAGGTGTTTGTATAAATTGTTCCCAGATTCTGCCCACCTCCACCATTCCTTCAAGCCTCGTCACTTCTCTTAGAGTCATCCCATCTGTCATTTCTTATGTCCCCTATTGGGCAATTACATTCATATACTACTATTTGTTTAACCATTCCCCTCCCTCTCAATTTCCTGTTCTTTGTTACCAGAGATAGCTGCTATAAATATTTCTGTACATGTAGGTCCTTTTCCTCTTTCTCTGATCCCTTTGGGACAAAGACCTGGAAATGGGATTCCTGGGTTTTCTAACTTTTGAAGAATGGTCAACATTGTTTTCCAGAATGGCTGAACCTGTTCCCAGCTCCACTGACAGAGCCACAAGACATCTGTTTTTCCACATCCTCTCCAGCAATTGTCATTTCCTATTTTTTTTTTTTTTTTTTTGGTGATCATTTTAGGCAATCTGATGGCCATGAACTAGAACTCTGTGTTGGGTCAATTTGCATTTTGCAAGTTAGTGATTTGAAGTTTGGCTTTCTTCCTTTTTTTGAACTGCCTGTGCACATTGATTGCTTATCAATGGACAATAGTTCTTATTTATTCTTAGAAATGTGACTCTATTCTTTCGAGACTACTTGCTGAGCATCATTCCCCCACTTACCAGTTCCCCTTATAATCTGAGCTGCATTGACTTTGTACAAAAACTTTTCCATTTTATGCCATCGCGGTTGTATTATTGTATAGTATGTGTAAGTTTGGTATCCAGAAGTCTACCTTAACACCTTTGAGGACCTGCTGTTTGAGCCCTTTTCTCCATTACTTCCCAAGAGATTGTTCTTTGGGAATGTGATGAGAACTCTATGCCACATTTGGTGAATATGCTTTGTTATATATGTGGTAATGTCTCCGACACTTTTAGTTTAGCATAGACTTGCGTGCCATGCTTTTGGTAAATTCTCTTTTAAGATTTTTTTATAGTTTCTTCTAGGAGAGCCTTGTTGTATGGGGACCAGGTTACATCCACTTTTGGGGTTTTGTCTGTAGACTGTTTGCTATTATTTGAAAACCTGCTTTCTTTCTGTATAGAAGCCATTGATGGTCCTTTTGCCTTTTTTACTAATTTTTTAAAGCCCTTAGGAGCTGCCTTCAGGGCAAGAAGGTTACTAGCTTTCTCTGCAGAGCAGGGATAGGTATATGGATAGTAGCTATGCTGCCAATGGGCAAACTTAACTGTTCCACTTAGCTGACTTCCACTCTTACAGGAAAAAATGTTTATACCAAGTCTAATGCATGGAGATGGTGATGGTGATAAAAAAGATAATAAGGTAAAAATGAATAGTAGTCCCTTCCCCAAAGAATTTTAATGGTGTAGAGGGATGAAACTATGAATAGGTGTATTTGAATCAGACAACTGAGCATGTAAGCTAATTACCTATTTGATATGAGACATTGACATATTAGCATATGTTTGGATAAAGGACTCTTCTCACAGTTAATGATGGCTGAGTGTTTGGTGTTAAGATAATCATAAACAAGAATTAGAAGGGGTGAGAGAGGCCAGACGCACTTTGCAGAAGGATGAGGAGGAGAGAAGTTGGTGAATTTAGACTCCAGAATTGAGGATACATCTTTGGCGAGCGTCAGGGTAGTTTGCCTGCTTCTTTCACTTCTTCCCCTAAAGACTAAGGACTTTTACTTATTCTGACTCTGGCTGATCCTGAGGCCTCCAGGGAGCTTGCCAAGACTTTAAATTTTGGCACCCAATGTGTGAACCAAAGACCCTAATTTCACTGAACCAGTCCCTGTGACCAGGAAATAGGGTGACTATTTTAATAGACAAACAGGGAACTTACTTTGTTAAGAGCTAAGCTAGAAACTCTAATTTTCTAGCTGAAATGGGGCAGATATTAGAAAAAGATTCTCCCCCACCCCCATCTCCACTTCCAATCCCAGCCCCAAGGGAGAGCTATAGGAAGCATATTCAGACTGATAAAGAGACAAGGTTTGAGTGTAACTTGGGAGCAAATTGATCGGCTTGTGGATGCACATCCTCTTGGTTCTTCAAGGAAGAAGAAATAGAGACAGAAAATTGGAACTTAGTAGGAGATCACCTATGTGAATATTACAATGATAAAGATCCTGATTCAATTTCTAAGGAAACATTCTATATGTACAACTTAATAAAATTGGCCTTAAAGAATCCCACAAGTTCTAGAAAAAAGAAAATTTTTAAGAAAAGCCAGATGAGGAAGTGTGAAGAGGAAGAAGAGAAGGGAGAGATTAATGGAAATCCCGATGGAGGGCATAGGGAGTTAAATGAACTTAAAGAATGTGATTCTCACTCTCACAGCCCAGCTTCAACTCCACCTACACCCAAGCAGGTTCTTGATCCATCAACTCAGCACCTCCCCCCACCCCCCCAGAAATCACCCCCTTCTATGGCTCCATTGAAAAAGGCACCACTTAAAGCCAAAGAGGAGCAGCATATAGCTGATGTGAGATTGAACAGCTTAACTCTTCTGGTCAAGAAAGGAGAAGTTCCATTCCTTTTAATCAAGAAATTATCAAAGACCTGAAAAAGTCTTGGACTCTTTATAGGTCTACATCATCTTATGTTAAGATGTTATTACAGAATTTTGCTTATGGAATTTTAACCTATAATGTCTGGAAATCTATAACAAGGACATGCTTAGAGCTGGGACAAATCCAATCACCTGTAACCAACTAACAGGTGTACGTTCTTATGCCAACACTTCCGCACTGCAGCAGACAGATTATTTACCCCATAGCAGCATATGAGCAAATTGCTTCTGCTGCTATCAAAGCATGAGTTTTCTCCCAGGTAAACAGGACAGAGGAGAAGTGTTCATGAAAATAGCAAAAGGGCCAAATGAACACTTTGCTGGTTTTGTGGGACATTTGCAGATAGCTGTCATACTAACTATTGGTTAAAATGCAGCAACAGAAATTATGATAAAGCAACTTGCAAAAGAAAATGCTAATGAGGTTTGTAAAAGAATTACAAGGATGCTCCTTTAGAGGAGATCATAAGATCCTATGCCACAGTGTGCACAAATACTTTTAATACTAAGGCTGTGATGTAGACTTCCCAAGATCCAAACATGGGAAGATAGGGTCCCTTTTGGAAAGATACTTCCAGAGAGACTCGTCAATGTTTTCAATGTGATAAAGTAGGGCATTTGAAAACTCAATGTTGGCATAGAGATAGAGTGAGAAAACAGGGTGGGAGAACAAGACCCAAAGCTCCATTTCCAAAATGCAACAGAAGCTTATGTTTAGTATCAGATTGTGGACTGATTGATGGAAATGGGATAGAAGGGCCCAGCTCTAAGGTCCAAAACAAAAAAATATTAGTGGGATGGTGGCAGCCAATGCTATACCAAGAGAGTGCTTAGAAATTTAGTACCCAGACATGACCAATCAGCCAGAAAGCAATCTGATGGGAGAAAGGGATTACAATTGGGGAAAATAGAGTTGTATGCAGCTGAGACAACTTGAGATACCCCCTGGAGAGGTGAAATCTGTTCCTCTGCAGCCTATGATACCTTGCTTCCAGGCACAGTAGGATTGACCATTTCACCTCCTGAGAGTACTTACAAAACAGTATTCATCCATGCATTGATGTGGGAAACTGAGGAATGTATAGATAATATCTCTGTCACTAATACAGGTAGACAATGTGTGACTTATCAACCAGGAGAAGTAGTAGCATCAGGTTTATTGATACAGACTCCTAATAGGCAATCTGGTGATAACGGCCCAGATTTTGACTCCAAGCAACAGAAGCCAAGGATATTCTGGACTGCTCACTATCTTTGTAATTGGTGTACCATTGAAAGGGTTTGTAGATATAGGTCCATATTGTACAATCATTAGAGGTGCCAGTTGGCCCAGTCATTGGCCAATGATTAAAGTGGATTCCTATATGTCTGGTGTAGGAGGATCAATAGCAACTGAAGTTAATGCTACCCCTTTTAGATGGACATTTTAAGGTGAAACATGAGTTTTTTACTCCTTTTATAATTGAAAAAATCCCCATCAATCTGAGGGGAAGAGACATTTTACAACAGTTAGGATTACAAATGAATACTTTGGATTTTTTAGGCAGGGCTGCTGTTGAAGGTCTGCCAACACTTTCACCTGTTCCTTTGCAATGGAAAACTGATACACCAGTATGTATAGAACAGTGGCCCTTAGCTAGCAATAAAATTCAGGCCTTATTAGATATAGTAAGGAGCAATATGATCAAGGACACTTACAACCTTCTCTAAGTCTTTGGAATTCCCCTGTATTTGTTGTAAGAAAGAAATCTGGAAAATGGAGGTATTGACTGATTTAAGAAAATTAAATGAACAGATGAAACTATTCAGCTTGGGTGTCCATCTCCTCTTCAGTTGTCTAGAAAATGGCCTCTTTCGATTATAAACATTAAGGATTGTTTCTTCTCCCTTTTTTTGGCCTGAAAGGTCAAGCTCTTCAATCACAGGGTATGCATTTTTTTTTAAATCAGATACATTCTGTACTGCTTCATAGGTGGTTGTGTCACTGCCTCTCCCCCTCCTCCTTCTCCCTCCACCCATGAAGGGTTAATTGACAAAAATAGGTCAGGGGATATGGAATGACCTAATTTCTTCTGCTGTGAAGTATAATACTTAGAATTGTACTTAATTCCATTCTTATTTGATACTTCATCCTTTTCACCTAGTTTATTTAAATCCTCCCCCTCCTGCTCTTTCTTCTTATAACTTATATAATTTCCTAAAGCCAGTTGTACTAAATTGTATGTATAAAAGTGTATGTTTGGAAAATGAGTCAGGTCCATTTTCATTGTAGAATTGACATAATTTCTCTCCTACTAATTTCCATTCATCTAGATCCAATTCTTTTTCCATAAAGAACCAAGTAGATGTATACTGAACAGTTTCTAAAAGTTCAGTGATATGCTACCAAATTATAATCAATCTTGGCTTTTCATAAGTCTGGCAATGCTCGCTACACATTTTCCTTGAAGAGGAAAAGAAGGCTGTTTTCTAAATATCTGTCCCATTTTAGCTGAAATACTAGTTTAGCCCTTCAACAAAGTTAATTTGTTGTACTCTCCCTAATTTCTGGGTCCAGGAGACTTTTCCACTAAAATCAGGATTGGAGGCTTTTCCACTGAATTCAGGATCATGTCTGTTCCTGTTCTGGCATCAAAATGTTCTTCTCTAAAAATATAATGTTCTATCTGGGAGCAAGCATGTTTCTTGGGAGGCTTCTGGAAGCAGTGTTAGTTTTAGTTCAATGTAATCACCACAAATGCAGCCAGGGATTAAAGTCCAAATCCTTTATTTTTTTTTTCCAAGTATTATCTCCTTCCTTAGGCCTGGTTAGCTTTCTTATAGGTCTATCTCTTTTCTTGGTTCCTGCCACTAGTCTTTTGCCTCAGCCAGCTTCAACCTCTAGCTCCCTCCAAATGTCTCCAGCCAGCACCAAGGTGGAAGATGTAATGAATCTGTATCCTCCTCTGAGAGTGGGCTTGTCGTCTAGTGGGCTTGTCCTTTAGTGGGTTTGCCCGCCCTGACTTCTGAATGTCCCAGATTGAATCCTGGTTGAGGCTCCTTTATATATGCTGTTTTAAAGATGTGAATTTTGTAGAACTCTCATAAGTACTAAGTACATTAGTGAACTAGAGAACTGGTAAGTACGTGCTAAATTAGATAACTGACTTAGCATCTTGTAAGAATACTAACATGCACCTGAGGAACAAATGTTAGAAGCATGTCTACAAAAGACAATAGAAACAATAAAGAATTATAAATTCCACATAGCTTCAGAAAAAATTCAAAGACATGCTCCTTTTCAATATTTAGGATATGAAGTATACCCTAAGGTACTTATGATACAAAAACTTTCATTAAGAACAGAAAAGCTAAACACCTTAAATGACTTTCAGAAATTGATAGGAGATATCCTATGAATGCATCCAGTGTTAGGCTTGGCTACCTATCAATTGTAACCATTATATAACATTTTAAGGGGAGAGAGTGTTTTAAAATCACCATGCCAGATTACAGAAGAAACTCAAGAGGCTTTGAGACAAGTTGAACTGGCTTTATCCAATGTGGTTGAAAGAGTCACTCAAAAACCCTTGGAAATATCAGTTTTTGCTACAAAAGAGGCATCCAAAGTAATCCTTCAGACAGTGTGATACAGTTGATAAACCTCCCAGCACAACTAGAACAAAGCTTTAATCCTTACCTAGTACTTATGGCTAGAATTTTATTAAAGGCCATTAAGTGGGCAGTACAATTATGTGGAATAACACCTGACAAGATATACACTTTTTATAACAATGCACAAATTAATGTGTGCTGTGAATTCTCCCAGAATGGCAAATTTTACTGGCCACAAATCCAAATTTTACACACGGGTCTCCATTAAAGATAACCTGACTATTACACTATTGGCAATGGATTCTTGAAGAAAAGGTTTGTAAAGTTCCTCTTAAGGGACAAACTATTTTTAAATATGCATCCAAACATAACACTTGTGCTGTATTATCTTGTGACTTAATTATAAAGAGAATACTCAGAACTCCTTTTCAGTCCACTTAGCAGAATAAATTGCATGCAATCATTCTAGCTCTTAGTTATTATCCAGGAGATATAAATATAATGTCTGATTCGGTCTCTTCAGTAAATATGTACAAAGAATTGCCACAGCCCAAATAAAATTTGTAGCTTCCAATATATATCAGCTCTTTAAGGAACTTCAAGAGCAAGTGAGAAAGCATCCAGGTAAGATTTATATCTTGCATGTTCACTCTCATAGTTGCCTTCCAGGTCCTATTTTTGATGGTAATTCAAAGGCAGATAGCCTTCTAACCATGTTGGCCAATACTCCTTTATTTCAAAAAGCCCAAGAATCTCATTTTAAATATCATCAGACTGCTCAAGCTTTATGTTTGCAACTTGGAATAACAAGAGAGGAAGCTAGAAGCATAGTAAAAGCCTGTACAGCTTGCATTCCTTTCCATGCTCCTACAGTCCCTCCAGGGAAGACCCCTCTTGGTTTGAGACCTAATAAAATTTGGCAAATGGATGTGACCCATTATAAATCTTTTGGTTGTCTGTCTTTTATCCATGTTGTGGTAGACACTTTTTCAGAATTCACTTTTGCAATAGCAGCAGCCAAAGAGACAGCCCAAGTACTCACTGAATTCCTTATACAAGCATTTGCAATTATAGGTGAGCCACAAGCAATAAAAAAAGATAATGGACCTGCATATACTTCTAAACATTTTGCACACTTTTATGCACAGTATAAGATTTTACACACCACTGGCATACCTTTTAATCCTCAAGGACAAGTAATAGTAGAAAGGAGAAAGAGACATTAAGACACCCCTCCAAAAACAAAAGAAAGGGGGAGCCACAAATAATCCTAGAGAACTTCTAAATTTAGCTCTTTATACTATTAACTTCTTGATTTTTGACAAAAATGCACTGGTTCCTGTAGACAGGTTTTATAATCCACCTGAAGGGCAGTATCCAGTGCAAGCAGCTCCACTATCTTTAGATAATTGCCAAGTGATGTGGAGAGATCCAGAACGTGGTGAATGGAAGGTATCAGATAGGTTAAGTGCTTGAGGAAGAGGGTTTGCTTGTATCTCTACAGATGGAGAAGGAATCAGATGGGTGCTAACAAGCTGTATTCACCTTGTCCATCAGAGAAAGATGGAACAGACCCTTGAAATGAAGGAGAAGACCCAAGAAACATCGGATGGTTCCATTGCTGATTGTGCCCACCACTGAAAGAGCATAGCAGCTATGGCATTTGACTCATGGACAGCAAAAATTCTTAATAAGACTGATGCAGGACTTCAAAACCCTCAGGAATCATTGGAATCCATGAGGTATGATAAGACTGTTGTAGGCCTTCTAAATCTGCAGGAATCATTGGATTCCCTAACACATAAGACTGTTGCAGGACTTCAAAAACTTGCAGGGATCATTGAATTCCATGACATATGAAGTAATGGACAATAGATTGGTTTTAGACTATCTCTTGGTTGCTGAAGGAGGCATATGAGTGATTGTTATTTAAAACACTCTTTTTAGGACTTCTAAAAATCTTTTACAATACCATGCTGATTCATATTGTTTGTTTTATCACTTCTTGCATGTATAATTCATGTGTGTTACACCACATTGACCCTGTGCCAGCTGTGGGGAGAGTTATCACTGCTAGCCTGTTCTTTATTGCTATGTGCTTGTGTAATACCTCCTATGCTGATGGATTTGTGCATACTTGTTTCTAATAAGACCCTTCAGCTCAGAAACCCACTAACAATATCTGGCTTGATTCCTCACTTCCCTTTGGTGTTTTTCATGTCTGTCTTCCTGAGAAGTTAGAGAAGGGCTTAATCATCTCCTTTTTGGTGTTTTCACCTTTTTTTTTTCCTGAGAAGTCAGGGAGGGTGTGATCATCTGTTTTGTAAAACAAGAGAAAGTGGTAGATGTAGAGGGCTGAAACTCTGAATAGGTGTATTTGAACCAGACAACTGAGCATTTATGCAAATTACCTATTTGATATGAGACAATGACTTTATTAGCATATGTTTGGATAAATGGTTCTTCTCATAGTTGGTGCTGGCTGAATGGTTTGGTGTTAAGATAATCCTAAACAAGGATTAGAGAGTGGGGTGAGAGAGGCCAGAGTCACTTTGCAGGAGGAGGAAGAGAAGAGAAGTTAGTGACTTTAGACTTGAGAATCCAGATACAACTTTGGCGAGCCTCATGACAGTTTGCCTGCTTCTTTCACTTCTCCCCTTAAAGACTTTTACTTATTCTGACTCTGATTTTGATTGATTCTGAGGCCTCCAGGAAGCTAGCCCAGACTTCACAAATGGCACAAAAATATGAACCTGTATAGTTATAGAGAAAATTTAATTAATATAAATATAAATGAAAATGTTGATTTAAGACAGGAAAAGGACAGATTTATGAGAAGGACTTTTATGTGTTTAGACATGCTACTTAGGGCAAAAGTAGTTACTTTTTATCATTTCATAAGGAGCAATATGAGTAAAGTGATGAAAAGTTTAAATTTGTCTTCAAAATCTTTAGGATTATTTTGTGCTTCCAAAAGAATGTTTAGCCCCATCTGGTCTTCTCAGCTTTTCTTTTTTGAATCTCTGTGGCCAAAATAGATATTCATCTAGAGAATTATTTGGCAGTCAGTATCTCCAGCTGATGGCTATTTTGCTTAACCTCTCAACTCTTTGTATTACTAACTCAACATAAAAACAGTAATAAAATCAGAGTGATATATTTAGACATTTTAACAAATAACAGTTGAGAAAAAATGAATATAAGTGGAAGAGAATGGTTGAGAGTCAATCAGCATGAGGAGTCTCAGATGAGTTTTGCGGATACATAGGAAGCATCCTACAAGAATCACAGTTTAATTCAGGAATTTAAAGACAAAATCATGGCTAGGAATCATTGTTATAATTATTTTATTTGATGAATTTATAAATCCTTTATGCTTGTAAATAGCCTATGATATTTTTAATTATTACAAAAATATGTAATTTAACAAATATTCTCCATTGTCAGCTCTCTCATTATGTCACATATATTGGAGAACCATTATCCCACTTGCCTTATTTTTTCAGAGAGGATATGAGCAGTAGAACTTCCTTCTTTGTAGTATACATAGAAATTTTATGCACATGCTTCAGATTTGAATATATATATATATATATATATATATATATATATATATATATATATATTAGACCTTTCTAGTACTTCTGTAAACTCTGTAATGCTTCAGGAAACTTTTCTAATGGTGGTGAATAAGAGTCTTAAATCTTGTAAATCAATTACAAAAACACATCTTTATTTTATAATTTAATCCACTGTAAAGGGCTCGAACTGAGCAAATATACTTGGATAATAGAGTTCGTGAGACTAATTGCCAATTGGATGGTTCTCTATTAACTTGTTTGAAGGTTGACCCTCCCCAGATGTTCTGTGCTGACTTGATTGGTGGGACAAAGAGGGAGAAGTGAAGTGTGTTGGGGTAGTAGGAGGAGGAAATTGAGGCATTCTCTCGTGGAGGTTGAGAGAAGAAGGTGGTGTGGAGATTATTAGATCTAACCCCCTGACTGTGACCTCAAGAGACCAAGAATAAAGACTTTTGGTGATCCTGACTCCAGCTGATTTCTGGGAAGACAGAGTTCCAGCAATCCACAATGAAAAACAAACATGATAAAATTAGAAATTGAAAATGTTTTCCATAATTGGAAAGTGTAAACTTTGTGTTTGTTTTTTTTTTTTTCAAGGCAAGAACCATCCAAAGAAAATAAGGCATTTTTCTTATTAGAAAGTTGATATTTATTTCTGAAAATTAAGTTCATGTACACACACACACACACACACACACACATATTTTCATCATTTTGAGAGGGCAAAAAAGCCCTATAAATAGACACAGAGCTAGTTTCAACCCCCATGGAGGAATAGTGAATGGTTAAGCACACTTTGGTATAAAACTGTTACCTTGGAAAGGGTCCTGTATGTGCAAAAATGTTTGTGGCAGCCCTCTTTGTAGTGGCTAGAAACTGGAAATTGAGTGGATGCCCATCAATTGGAGAATGGGTGAATAAATTGTGGTATAGGAATGTTAAGGAATATTATTTTCTGTAAGAAATGACCAACAGGATAATTTCAGAAAGGACTGGAGAGACTTACACGAACTGATGCTGAGTGAAATGAGCAGGAACAGGAGATCATTATACTACAACAACAATAGTATATGATGATCAATTCTGATGGACGTGGCTGTCTGCAATAATGAGATGAACCAAATCAGTTTTATTTGTTCAGTAATGAAGAGAACCAGCTACACCCCTGAAAGAACTCTGGGAAATGAGTGTGAACCATTACATAGCATTTCCAATCTCTTTGTTTTTGTTCGATTGCATTTTTGATTTCCTTCTCAGGTTAATTTTACATTATTTCAATGTCCAATTCTTCTTGTGCAACAAAATAACCATATAGGTATGTATACATATATTGTATTTAACATATACTTTAACATATTTAACATGTATTGGTCTAACTGCCATTTGGGGGAGGGATGAGGGGGAAAGGGGAAAGAGTTGGAACAGAAGCTTTTGCAAGGGTCAATGCTGGAAAATTATCCATACATATATCTTGTAAATAAAAAATAAATTAAATTAAAAAAAAACTGTTGCCTTGTAGAATAGCTGGATTGTCATTACACTTTTTCCAATCCTTTTTTAATTTGTTCATGGAGTGGGTGCTTGAATTTTGCCAATGATGGGCTTGTTAATAGTAGTGAAAATATTCAAAGTAAGACTCTTTTGATTATTTCATGATATGAAACATTTTAAAATTAACTCTTCTTTCTGTTACTCAATTTCCACATTCAGAAAAGTAGAAGTTTATAACGAAAAGATCTTGGAATTAGAAGACTTGAATTCAAATCCCAGTTCCCATACTTATTTTCTGTGTGACCCTAAACATATCACTTAACTTCTTCAAATCTCAGTTTCATTATCTCTAAAAAGAGGAAAAAATAGTTCTTGCATTCTGTGTACTAAAGGGATTTCTATAATACATAATTCCCTAATTTATATACTATATACATTAATATACACACATTAATATACATTAATATTAATGAACACACATATGTGTACCTATATACAATGTTTGTGTATGCACATATATCTCATTTCAGTAATAGTTTTTCTCTCATTTTCCATTTTTTAGCTAAAAGAAGAGATGTCCAGTTGAACTCAACATAATTCTGTTAAGGCATACAAATTAATGACATAATAATTTCATATAATAAGAACTCTTCTCCTATCAAGCATAGTTGAAGATGAAAGATCTCAGACCTCATTGAGGACTGTGGATTTTCTCTGAATCAGCACCATCTATACATCACAGGTGTTTCTCTAATTATGATACATTGGGAAAATTCACAGTGTTCAATGGCCCTCAGACTTATACTTCCACCTCATCAGTCACATGTCAGTTTGACTCCACCCAGTGCCCTAAATCTCCTGTGTCATTAAGGAACTGTAGATTTCAAAGAGCAGATTTGCAGCTGTGATGTATAATATAGAACATTTCATGAAAAATGTATGAGTAAGAGATTTACCCCTAATATTTCCTGTGTAGTGATCTGCCAGAACTGTAAGCATCTAGACATGTTTATTATACAAGATTTTTCTTTCTTTCTTTCTTTTTTTAAAAGCCTTTCATTGCTCTTCACAATGTGATGTACTCTTGTTATTCCATAAACAGTCCATTGATATTCTATCTGAAACAAAGTACCCTAGTCATGGAAATACAGCTGCTTCCTTCCTCTGAGGTCTGTATTTGCAATCCTAAAAAACAACTTCACCTTGAGATATCCCTATTCATTGAATTAACTGCTGATAATTCCAATAAGGACCAGGTGGCTTATTCTTATCTAATGGGGACCTTGAGCTTCTTTAGCTCATTTAAACAACTTAGAAATGCCACTTTTAATAGAGAGGGGAAAAAAAAAAAAACAGCCAAAAGTTGTAATCTAATAAATGATACTGAAGATATATTGACAAAACAGATTTCAGCCAATTTTGGTGATGCTCTGGCCTTTTCTTATAAAACCTGTAGTATAAATTCAAATTCAAATTAAAAATAACATAATTGTTTTAACTTTGTAGCATTACATCTTCCTACATAAAACTTTATTTCTGAACAATTCTAAGGATTTGTTTGTTCAGCTCCATGCATTTTGTTTTTCAGTCAAGGGCAAGAACTGGAAGAAATGACTGAAAGTAGTAAGTAATCCAATTGGCCTGCCGCCCATGGGTTTGAGAACTTAAATCTATAACATTCATTATTTTTTAACTTTCATATCTTACTACCTATTCCTACTTGTTTTTGCTAATTGTTTCTATGTTCCCAATTAAGGGCTATTCCTCTTTCCTTTCCCTGGTCCATGCTATCTAGCATAACCCCTTAGAGAAGAATTATAGATCAGAGGGTAGAAGGGACCTCACAATCTATTGCTTCTTTCTATATTTTTTAATTGTTTTGCAAATGGTGTAACTAAATCTTATGTAGATTATATGAGTTTTCCAAGGTCAAACAAATTACAAGGTAACTATTTTTTTGAACCCACATCCTGTAACTCCATATCCAGGATTCATCCCATTGTAATGCTTTAGCTCCCAGTTTCTTGAATTATGAACATGTCAAGAAAGGTATCCACTTTGAGGTCCAGAAGCAAGGAGTTTCAAAACTCCAAGGATTCAAATTCAAATTTAATTAGGAAATGGTTAACAAAGTCACAAAAAATACAATGCAAGAGAAATAATGTTATTTTATGTTTATCAGTTTATATGAAGCTTCAGGGATGCTTTCTTATTTATATTTTACAATATTGATGCAGAAAATAGGAACCAAGAGTAAGGACCTGAATATAACAAGTTTTCTGTTATTGTACAAAAGCACTTTATGCTATCCATATCCATTTTAGGGTCTTAAATGTGGACAAGTAAGATGATTCAAGTTGCTGACATCTCAAAAGAGTAATTCTAAGAGCCTTGCAGAAAATTCCTTACTCACTACAAAGACCTGGGATCTTTATTAAATTGTAACTGTATTAAATATCTATCTATCTATCTATCTATCCATCTATCTATCTATCTATATATATGACATAAATGAATGAAATAACATTTCCTTTTTATATATATTAAACTTTTTATTTTCAAAACACATGCATCATTTTCAACATTCATGCTTGCTAAACCTTGTGTTCCAATTTTTTTTTCTCTTCCCCAATCTGCTTCCCTAGATGGTAAGTAATCAAATATATGTTAAACATGTGAACTTCTGTACATATTTCCACAATTCTCATGCTGCACAAAAAATCAGATCAAAAAGAAAAAAAAAAAAGAAATAAAATGAAATGCAAACAGCAACAAAAGTGAAAATACTATGTTGTGATCTACACTCAGTCCCCACAATCCTTTACAGATGGTTCTCTCCATTACAAAACCATTAGAAATGGACTGAATCATCTCATTGTTGAAATGAGCCATGTACATCACAATTAATCATAGTATAATGTTTTTGTGGATATGTCTAATGTTCTCTTGGTTCTTCTCACTTCACATCAATTCATATGAGTCTCTCCAGGCTTCTCCGAAATCACCTTGCTGATTGTTTCTTATAGAACAATAATATTCCATAACATTTATATACCATAACTTATCTAGCTATTCCCCAATTGATAGGCATGCATTAAATTTCCAGTTCCTTGCTACATATGGATCTTATCCCCTTATTTATGATCTCCTTGGGATGAAGGCCCAGAAGAGACACCACAAGATGAAAAAATATGCAGTTTGCTCTTTGGACACAATATCATATTGCTCTCCAGAATGATTGGATCAGTTTACAGCTGTATTAGTGTCCAGTTTTCCCACATCTCCTCCAACATTCATCATTATCTTTTCCTGTCATCTTAGCCAATCTGAGAAACATGTAGTGTTATCTAAGAGTTGTCTTAATTTGCATTCCTCTTATCAATAGTGATTTAGAGCATGAAATAGTATTACTTAGGCTCATACTATGTGCATAGTACTGTGTTAAGCATTGGAGATAGAAAGAAATTAAAAGAAATTTCTACTTTCAAAGACTTTACCTTTTAATCAGGGAGATAACACATATACTTTTTTTTTTTTTTAGTTGAGTTAGATGGAAAGGCCTTCTGATCTTTAGAGAACTATATTAAATAAAAAAGAGTGTAATAAGAAAAATATAGTATATTATAATATGATATGCCTTTTGCTTATATCTAACAGAGATTATAATTATGTTTATATAGAAATAAGTTTGGTTAGGAAATGAATGTAACTGATTTCCATATGATAATAAGACCACCACAGTATTTATGTGCCCTAAGAAAATATACACCATTGTTTCTCTCAGATGATATAATGTGTGGTATAATTTTATATAGAAGGAACTTGAAAAATATTCATTGAATTCATTTGGAATATCACCAAATTATATAAGGGTATGATTCCAGGGATAGTTTCATAAAAGCTTCAGAAATCAATGAATTACCTTTAGATGACTCAAACTTATACACATCCATGACTAGAAGATCTCCATGAAAGGGACATAGGGAGGGACAATTACTGATTAATACTGCTCATTATCATTTTTAGAAAAAAGGGAGTAGAGCATTTTTTTTTTAATAACGCGTTGTTTTTGTAGACTATTACCTTTAGTAACTTTTTTTTTTTTTTTTTTTAATCTCTACGGTGGCTAGAAATACATGAGGTTATTTTATTTTGGGGTAGGCAAAATGAAGTCAAATGTTAAAGTAGTCTTAAAGTTAAAAATAAAGAGGAGAAATAACATTCATATATTACTATATATGCACATAACACAAATATGTATATATGCATATAGCACAAATATGTATATTGTATGCATATATACACATATGCATGGACTTGCACATACATGTCTGTGTATATGTAAATATTTTGACATTTTATTTATTTAGGTGTATGTTTAAATATATAATGTATATCATAATATTTTTCCCACAACATTCCAACCAAAGAAGAATATAGAATTTCTACAATAGGTTAAAGGAATAGCTTACATTATTGCAGATGGAAATCCAACCTCTTTGACTAGAAATAATCAAAGATGATTGTAAACATCTATGCCACCAAAGTATAATCACTTAATCTGAAAAGGAGGCAGAGAAATTTAGGGAAGAATGTGAGCATTATAATCTGAAGAAAAGATTAAGAGAAGCCTTTAGGTCTTTCAGGCTTTTCCATGATAGCTTATGGAGCTTGATTCATCTTATTTATTCCATTGTTTAT
Source organism: Sminthopsis crassicaudata (assembly GCF_048593235.1). NCBI lineage: Eukaryota > Metazoa > Chordata > Mammalia > Dasyuromorphia > Dasyuridae > Sminthopsis > Sminthopsis crassicaudata. The sequence continues at coordinate 98,870,394 of NC_133622.1, read as the reverse complement.
GATAACCATCATTTTTTATAGCCCAGAAATTAATAAAAAAAATTATAAAGAGCTTTATCAAAGTGGTATTGGCTGTTTATAGTTTCAGAATTGCTTAAGGTTCTCAATCTTAATTGCAGGTTAAGAAGCGATATATGTAAAGTGCTGAAACTCTGAGTAGGTGCACTTGGACAACTGAGCACTTAAGGCTAATCAGTTATTGGACTCTACTCTATTAGAATATGCTTGGAAAATGGCCCTTCCAACTATTCTGTGCGGTCCCAATCATTTGGTGTATACAGAGAATTATGGGAAGGATTAGGGGTTGGAGTAAGACAAGCCAGGCTCATTTTGGCACTAGAGGAGGAAAAGGAAAGTCACAGAGATCCTGTGTCCATTCCCTTCACTTCTACCCCTAAAGAGCAATAATAAAGGCGAAGGACTTTTGCTTATCCTGACTCTGGCTGATTCTAAGGTATCCAGGGTGCTAACTTGGTCTTCACAGATATAGAAGAATATTTTTCTCTTTCTTTGTATTCTAAAAGGATAACGATTTTTTTGAGTGAAATACAAATTTTCAACATATACTAATATGCATGTTAACTAGCCATAGGAATACATAAACATGAAAAGTTGTTGACACAGAATATATAAAGTTCAATAGTCCATTCCAATTATTAGTGGTCTCAGAATGAAAATCTCTCTAATAGTAATTGCAGTAGTAACTGAAATGTAAAGACATTATTTTAATGCAGCAAAAACAAATTTCTTCTTCTCTTATCAGTCTATAATGAGTGAACTATAACTTTTTCTTCTATCACTGGGTTACCTCTCTTTAATTAAATTGTGTAGTTTGTTGTCCCTTCATTTTAGAGTTATGAATACTAGCATATCTCATGTTATGCAATTACTATATAACACAGAAATTCTGTGTATATCATTTTGGTATAAACAAATAACCTTTGAAATATATTTAAGGGAAGTTGATATTTAAAGGAAGTCTGCTACACATATTTTTGCACAAATGAATAATATTTTTCAATATAATAGATCATTGCCTAATTCTTCTATCTTGTATGCTTGTAAAGTATTTGTTTGGTAGGAAATAATGGTTCAGCTATAATGTTGCCATTATCTCAAACCTCAGCCACAAACTAAAACTTAAATCTTTTACTATTGCTGAGGGAAGAAGTTAAAACCCAAATGAAAACAAAAAACAAAAAACAAACAAAACAAAACAAAACAAAACACAACAAAACCAAAAAACACAAAGTTGTCATGGGATGGAAAAATTTTCTTAAACATTCTAAAGTAAACTTAAATTCATAAAAAGGTTATTTTAGAGATGATTTTAGTGACCAACTCTCTCTGTGTCTGTGTGTGTCTTTTTTTTTTTTTTTTTTTTTTTTAACAAATGAGGAAACAAAGACCAGAAAACGTTAAACGTTAAAATATCTTTTCCAAGATAACATAGGTAGAAAGTGGCAGGGAAGAGATTTCAAACAATTTCCAAATCTGAATCTACATGCATTGGGATGTTAAATATTTCCATGAATACTTTTTTTTTTTTTTTTTAGCATAGTTTGTCAGTGATAGATAAAGGCAGGTCCTTTGTAGAAATAATAATTTATTTTCCATTTTAATTTTTGTTTCACTTGTAAATTCAAGAGATTAGATATGCCATTTTAAAGTGACATTTAAATCCACAGTGAAATAATGGAAGATCTCTTTGAAAGTAAATAAAACTGCTGTTCATGAATATAGTTTTATTGTGCCTAAATGTTATATCTGGGGTTTTCTAAGTTTCATCATATCATCCACAAAAAGTGACTGTTTGATTTCCTCATTACCTACTCTTATTCCTTAATCTCTTTCTCGTCTCTTAATTGCAGAGTCTAACATTAATAATACAATATTGAATAGTAATGGTGATAGTGGCCAATCTTGTTTCACTCCTGATCTTACTGGGAAAGGTTCCAGTTTATCTCCATTACATATTATGGTTACTGATGGTTGTAAATATATGCTCCTGATTATTCTAAGGAATAGTCCACTTATTCCTATACTCTCAAGCGTTTTTAGTAGCAATGGATGTTGAATATTTTTAAATGCTTTTTCTGTATCTATTGAGATGATCTTATGGTTTTTATTAATTTCATTATTAATATGGTCAATTATATTAATAGTTTTCCTAATATTAAACCAGCCCTGCATTCCTGGTATAAATCTTACTTGATCATAGTGCATTGTCCAGGAGATGATTTTCTGAAATCTTTTTGCTAATATCTTATTTAAGATTTTAGCATCAATATTCATTAAGGAAATTGGTCTAAAGTTTTTTTGTTTGTTTGTTTGTTTTGTTTTGTTTTTTTTTTTTTTTCCTTAGTTTTCAATCTACCTGGTTTAGATATCAGTCCCATGTCTGTGTCATAAAAGGAATTTGGTAGGACTCCTTCATCCCCTATTTTTTTTCAAATAGTTTATATTACATTGCGGCTAGTTGTTCTTTAAATGTTTGGCAGAATTTACATGTAAATCCATCTGGTCCTGGGAATTTTTTCCTGGGGAGTTGATTAATAGCTTGTTCTATTTCTTTTTCTGAAATGGGACTATTTAAGCAATTTATCTCCTCCTCTGTTAATCTAGGAAGCCTATATTTTTGGAGAAAGTCATCCATTTCACTTAAGTTATCAAATTTATTGGCATAAAGTTGTAACTCCTTATGATTTCTCTAATTTCCTCTTCATTGATGGAAAGATCCCCCTTTTCATTTGTAAGACTAACAATTTGATTTTCCTCTTTCTTTTTTCTGATCAGATTTACCAAAGGTTTATCTATTTTATTGGCTTTTTCATAAAACCAACTCTTGGTTTTATTTATTAATTCAGTAGTTTTTTTTGTTTTTTTTTTTTTACTTTTAATATTATTGATTTCTCCTTTTAATTTTAGTATTTCAAGTTTGATTTTTGGTTGGGGGGTTTTAATTTGGTCTTTTTCTAGCTTTTTAAGTTGCAGGCCCAATTCATTAATCTTCTCTTTCTCTATTTTGTTCAAACAAGCCTCTAAAGATAAAAAATTTCCCTTTATTACCGCTTTAGCTGCATCCCACAGATTTTGGTATGATGTCTGATCATTGTCATTATCTTGGGTGAAATTATTAATAGTTTTTATAATTTGCTGTTTCACCCAGTCATTCTTTAAGATGATATTATTCAGTTTCCAATTACTTTTTGGTCTATTTACCCCTAACTTCTTAATGAATGTAGTTTTTATTGCATTGTGATCTGAGAAGAAGGCATTTATTATTTCTGCCTTCCTGCATTTAATTTTGAGATCTTTATGTCCTAATATATGGTCTATTTTTTGTATAGCTTCCATGAACTGCTGAGAAGAAAGTATATTCCTTTCTATCACAATTCAGTTTTCTCCAAAGGTCTATCATAAATAGTTTTTCTAATGTTCTATTAACTTTTTCAATTTCTTTATTATTTGTTTTGTGGTTCGATTTGTCTAAATCTGAGAGTAAAAGTTTGAGGTCTCCCACTATTATAGTTTTACTGTCTATTTCTTCTTGCAACTCTCTTAACTTTTCCTTTAGAATGTTAGATGCTATACCACTTGCTGCATATATGTTTAGTATTGATATGGCTTCATTGTTTATGCTACCTTTTAGCAGGATATAGTTTCTTCCTTATCTCTTTTAATTAGATCAATTTCTGCTTTTGCTTGATCTGAGATAAGGATGGCTACCCCTGCTTTTTTGGCTTTACCTGAAGCATAATAGATTCTGCTCCAACCTTTTACCTTTACTCTGTATGTTTCCTGTAAACAACATATAGTAGGGTTCTGACTTTTGATCCAGTCTGCTATGCGTCTCCATTTGATGGGAGAGTTCATCCCATTCACATTTACAGTTAAAATTACTAATTCTGTATTTCCTGCCATCATATTATCTAAAGATTATGCTTTTTTCCCTTGACGCCCCTTCCCCAATATTTAATTTATAGAACCCACTTGTGACGCACAGCCCTCACTTTTTTGTATCCCTCCCCCCTCCTTCCAAGTCCGTTCACTTATTCCCCTTTTCCTTTTCCCTTTTCCTCTCCCCCCTTTTAATGAGGTGAGAGAGAATTCTCTGAAAAACAAATATGTCAATTATTTACTCTTTGGGCCTACTCTGATGAGAGTAAGATTCACACAATGTTTTTCTCTCTCTCTCTAAATTTCCTCAGATGTGGTAGATTTTCTATGCCTCTGCCTGGGATATAGTTTCCCTCTCTTTATCACTCCTTCCCCTTTTTCTTAAACTACCCCCTTCCCTTTATTACCCCCCCCTTTTTTATATCAGTAAAATCAAATTATCCATGTGGACTTTCTATATATCCACAACAGCGATACAGTTCTCAAGAGTTCTTTTTACCTTTTTCTGTTTCTCTTCAGTCTTGTGGATGTACACCAAATTTTTTGTTTAAGTCTGTTTTTTTTTTTTCTTAGAAACAAATGGAATTCCTTCCATGGAAGAAAATGCTAAACTTAGCTGGGTAGTTTTTTCTTGGTTGCAATGCTTGATCTTTTGCCTTTCAGAATATCAGGTTCCAGGCCCTTTGATCTTTTAATGTGGAGGCAGACAGATCTTGAGTGACCCTTATTGTGGCACCTTGGTATTAAATTGTTTTTTTCTAGCTGCTTGCAATACTTTTTCCTTTGTTTGGTAGTTCTGCAGCTTAGCCACAATGTTCCATGGAGTTCTTTTTTTAGGGTCTTTTTCAGAAAGTGTTCAATGAATTCTTTCAATGCCTATTTTCCCTTCTGTTTCTATTATCTCTGGACAGTTCTCTTTGATGATTTTCTGTAAAATAGAATCTAGGCTCTTTTTTTGGTCATAGTTTTTGGGAAGTCCAATGATTCTCAGATCATCTCTCCTAGATCTATTTTCCAGGTTTATAGATGTTCCCAGTAAGTATTTGACGTTATTCTCCAGCTTTTCATTTTTATTTATTTTTTGTTTGTTTGTTTTGTTTGACTGATTCTTGGGTTCTCAATGAATCATTCATTTCTATTTGTTCAGTCCTGATTTTTAATGAGTTATTGTCTTCATTCACATTTTTTAGTTCTTTTTGTATAATCCCAATTGAGTTTTTAAATGAATTATTTTGCTCTACTGAATGTTTTTCCATTTCCCTATTTTTTTAAGAGAGCTATTTTATTTTTCCAATTCAGAAATGCTACTTTCTTGGGACTTTTTTATCTTTTCCAATTCAGAAATCCTACTTTCCTGTGATTTTTTTTAACCTTGTCTAATTCACAGATTTTGTTTCCCTGCTTCTCCTGTGACTTCTTTATTTTTTCCAACTCAAATTTCAGGATATTGTTAATCTCTGTCATAGCTTCTCTTTCCTTTTCTCATTTTTCTTCAAACTCTCTTAACTTTTTAATAGTCTTTTCTAGGAGAGAGTTATGTGATGGGAGGTAGGTATCGTTCCCCTTTAGAGTGTTATCTGCTGACTCTCTGCTGTTAACTTCCTTGGGGTTGGATACCTGCTCTTTCTCTGTGTAGAAGGAATCAATCATTTTCTTCAACTTTTTACTCATTGTTAAAAATATTTTGGGGTCTGCCCTTGGGGTAAGACGTTTATTTATTTATTTATTTGCCAGCTTCCCCCCAGACCAGTTGAATGCAGTGGCTCCTGTGCCTGAGGTAAGAGAGAGCTCTGGGAGAGAGTTCCCTTCCCCATCCCTGGAAATGCCTCAGTGGTGATATGGCTGCCCAGTGAAGCACCCCGCTGTGTGCCCTTGAGACTTCCCTGAGGTTTAAGACTGAACAGTAAAAGCGGCACAAAGCCCAGCCAATGCTACTGCGGGGTGTGGATATCAGCCCTGAAGTGAAAAGCCCCTGCTCTCAAACTGGAAGTGTCTGTCTGGAAACTATAGTCCCTACTTCAAAGGTCCCACTTCTCTGGGAGTTCTGCTTCTCTGGGAATTCCAAGGCTGCTAGAGTTCCCCAGCCATCAGGATTAGATGTTACCTTGGGCTGTGTTCCTGCTGTTCAGGCTCTTAACTACCTCAAGGTGGCTTCACAGCTGTGCAAAGATCTGTTAGATCACTTTCGGATGGGGGTGGTTCTAGGATCTAGCTTTATATTTTAAAGTGGCTTGACTTCTCTTCTGAACTGCTGTTTTATAAGCAGAGAAGAGCTAACAGTCTGTGCCAGATTCCTTTATCTCAGTGGCTTCTCTGATCCCAGAGTTCTCCCCAGCCTGATCTGCACAGTGTGCTAGCACCTAACCGTCTATTCTGGCCTTTTTTCTTCCTCCCCTTGGAACTGATCTTTTCTGTAGAGACTTCAGATTCTCTTCAGCTGGAAAATTGTGCTTTTAATCCTTGTGGTTTCTATCAGTCCAGCGTTATTTTTGAGGCTGATTTAACTAATTGGTAATGAGGGAAGAAGGGAGCTTACAAATTCACATGTATCTTCTCTGCCATCTTGGCTCTGCCCCTTGATTAAATCTTTAATGTGACTTTGTCTAAAATCAAATATTACTAGTCATACATTATTTTCCTACTAAATTTCACTTCTGGTTCTTGTTGTAGTATTTGCATAATTCTCTTCTTTATTATACCTACTAACTCTTCCACTTTAATTCTACTCCTAAACTTGCTTGCTATTAATTAACTTCCCCTTGGGATCCCTTCCTTGTCTTCTTCACCTACCTTTGTTTTCCTCTTCCTCCATCCTTCACTTTTTAGTTTTATAGATTTTGAAGGATATTATACCCTTCATAATATGTACATAGTTTTGCCTATTTAAATAATTCCCAATATTAGTAAGTTTTCAGAACTATGAGCACTCCTGTTGCCACTAAGACCCGACTCCAATGTCTATTCTTCCTCAGCAACTCATTTGTATAAACTTATTACTATTTTTTTTTTACCTTTTCCTAGGCAAGTTTTCTTTTTTTATGTGTTAGATCATATTCAAATTTGCTCTAATCTTTCTTCTGAGCTATCCAATTACTGATGTCATTCTTAAACATATGTTGCACATTTAGATAGTAGAATTCACTTAATGTTAATCCACCTGGCCCTGGAGATTTTTCCATAGAGAGTTCATTGATGACTCATTCAATTTCTTTTTCTAAAATGGGACTACTTAAGTATTTTATTTCCTCTTCTGTTAACCTGGGTAGTTTACAATTTTGTAACCATTTATTGATTTCAGTGAGATTATCAGACTTGCTGCTAAAGTTGGGCAAAATATATCCTAATTATTTCTTTAACTTCTTTTTCATTGGTAGTAAATTCCCCTTTTCATTTTTGATGCTACTTATTTGCTTTTTTCTTCTTTCCCTTTTACTGATCAAATTAATAAAATATTTATTTGTGTTAGCTTTTTTCATAAAAAACAACTTACATATGTTATTAGTTCAATAGTTTTCTTAGTTTCTATTTTGTGAATCTTTTTGAGTATCAAAATTTCTAATTTTGTATCTCATTGGGGGTTTTAATTTGTTTTTTTTTCTTTTTATTATTATTATAGATTTTTATTTACAAACTATATGCAGGGGTGATATTTTTTTAACACTGACACTTTCCAAACTGTTCCAATTTTCCCCCTCTTTTCCCCCACTTGCTCTACTAGATGGCAGGTAGTCCAATACATATGAAATATGTTAAACTATACATTAAATCATATATGTGTGTGTGTATGCATATGTATGTATGTATTTATAATTACCTGGCTGCACAAGAAAAATCAGATCTAGAAAGAAAGAAAAAAACCTGAGAAGAAAAACGAATATGCAAGCAAATAATAACAGAAAGAGTGGAAATGCTATGTTGTGGTCCACACTCATTTCCCATAGTTCTCTCTTTGGGTGTAATTGACTCTTCATTACTAAACAATTGGAAGTGGTTTGAATCATCTCATTCTTGAAGACAGCCACATCCATCAGAATTGATTATCTTATAATTTTGTTTCTATCATGTATAATGATCTTCTGGTTCTGCTCATTTCACTTAGTATCAATTCATTTAAGTCTCTCCACCTCTCTGAAAACATGTTGTTGGTCATTTGTTACAAACAATAATATTTCAAAACATTCATATATGACAGCTTATTTAGCCATTCCAAATTGATGGACATCCACTCAGTTTCCAATTTCTAGCCACTACAAAAAAGGCTGCTACAAACATTTTTGAACATGTGGGTCCCTTTCCTTCTTTTAAGATCTTTTTGGGATATAAGCCCAATGGTAACATTGCTGCTTCAAAAGGTATGTACAGTTTGATAACTTTTTGGGCATGGCTCCAAATTGCTCTACAGGATGACTGGATTCATTCACAATTCCACCAACAATGTATCAGTGTACCAGTTTTCCCACATCCCCTCCAACATTTGTCATTGTATTTTCCTGTTATCTTAGCCAATCTGAGAGTTGGGTCATGGTATCTCAGAGTTGTCTCAATTTGCATTTCTCTGATCAATAACAATTTGGAGCACCTTTTCATATGATTAGAAATAGTTTCAATTTCTTCATCTGAGAATTGTCTGTTCATATCCTTTGACCATTTATCAGCAAGAGAATGGCTTGATTTCTTATAAAATTGAGTCAATTCTCTATGTATTTTATTTTATTTTATTTTTTTAAATTAATAATTTTTATTATATATATATTTTTATAATATTATCCCTTGTATTCATTTTTCCAAATTCTCTATGTATTTTAGAAATGAGGCCTTTATCAGAATCTTTGAATGTAAAAATGTGAAAACAGAGTATTGCTTTTCTTCTAATCTTGTCTGCATTTGTTTTGTTTGTACAAGATTTTTTAAACTTAGTATGATAAAAATATGATAATGATCTCTAGTTCTTCTTTGGTCACAAATTCCTCCTCCTCCTATCTTATGTTCTCCTAATTTATTTATAAAACAATTTCATTCTTTATGTCTATATCATGAACCCATTTTGACCTTATATTGGTAGTTAGTGTTAAATTCAGGTACATACCTAGCTTCTGCCATACTAATTTCCAATTTTCCCAGCAGTTTTTGTCAAATAAGTGAATTTTTATCCCAAAAGCTTGAGTCTTTGGGTTTTCCAAGCACTAGATTGCTATGGTTATTGATTGTTTTGTCCTGTGAACCTAATGTATTGCAATGATCAACTAATCTTTTTCTTTTTCTTCTACCAAAAAGTACTGTTGCATTATAATATGCTTTTAGATCTGGCCACTTTCATTTGATTACTTTTCATTAGTTCCCTTGAAATGCTTGACCTTTTGTTCTTCCAAATTAACTTTGTGGTTATTTTTTCTAGGTCAGTAAAATAGTTTCTTGGGAGTCTGAATGATATAGCACTAAATAAATTGATCAGGTAGTATTGTCACTTTTATTATATTTGCTCGACCTAACCAAGAGCACTTAAATTTTTTCCAATTGTTTAGATCTGACTTTATATGTGTAGAAAGCATTTTGTAATTTTGCTCATATAGTTTCTGACTTTCCCTTGGCAGATAGATTCTCAAATATTTTATACTATCAACAGTTATTTTAAATTTCTCTTAGTACCTCTTACTGGTGGAGTTTGTTAATGATACATAAAAATGCTGATGATTTCTGTGGATTTATTTTGTATCCTGCAAATTTGATAAAGTTGTGTATTATTTTTATAGCATTTTAATAGATTATCTGGTATTCTCTAAGTATACCATCATATCATCTTCAAAGAGTATTAATTTGATTTCCTAATTACACACTTTTATTTCTTTAATACCTTTCTCATCTCTTATTGCCAAAGTTAGCATTATAATACAATACTGAATAAATGGTAATAGTGGAAAACCTTGTTTTATTCCTGATCGTATTCATAATGGTTCCAGTTTATCCCCATTATATATGATGCTTACTGATGGCTTTTTAGATAGATGCTACTGAATATTTTAAGGAAGAGTCCATTAATTCATATATTCTCTAGTGTTTTTAATATAAATGAGGTTTGGATTTTATCAAAAGTTTGTTCTGTATCTATTGAGATAATCATATGGTTTTTGTTAATTTGGTTATTGATATATTCAATTATGTTAATACTTTTCCTATTATTAAACCAGCCCTGCATTCCTCATATAAATCCTACTTAGTCATGGTGTATTATCCTGGGGATTATTTCATGTAATCTCTTTGCTAATATTTTATTTAAGATTTTTTGCAACAATATTCGTTAGGAAGATTGGTCTATAATTTTCGTTCTCAATTTTAGTCCTACCTGGTTTAGGTATCAGTATCATGTCTATGTTATAAAAGTAATTTGGTAGGATTCCATTCCCTATTTTTTCCAATAGTTTCTATAACACTGGAGTTAATTGTTTTTTAAATGTTTGGTAGGAACGTGGAGGGAGGGGGGAGGGATAACATGGAGGGAAAGGGGAGGGATAACGTGGAGGGAGGGGGGAGGGATACTAAAAATAAAAGGGAGGGCTGCGCATAAGAAGGGGGGTCTATAAATTAAATATTGGGGAAGGGGTTCAGGGGGTTCAAGGGAAAAAGCATAATCTGGGGATAATATGATGGCAAGAAATACAGAATTAGTAATTTTAACTGTAAATGTGAATGGGATGAACGCTCCCATCAAATGGAGACGGATAGCACACTGGATCAAAAATCAGAACCCTACAATATGTTGTTTACAGGAAATACACTTAAAGCAGGGAGATACATATAAAGTAAAGGTAAAAGGTTGGAGCAGAATCTATTATGCTTCAGGTAAAGCCAAAAAAGCAGGGGTAGCCATCCTTATCTCATATCAAGCAAAAGCAGAAGTTGATCTAATTAAAAGAGATAAGGAAGGAAACTATATCCTGCTGAAAGGTAGCATAAATAATGAAGCCATATCGATACTAAACATATATGCACCAAGTAGTATAGCATCTAACTTTCTAAAGGAAAAGTTAAGAGAGTTGCAAGAAGAAATAGACAGTAAAACTATAATAGTGGGAGATCTCAACCTTGCACTCTCAGATTTAGACAAATCAAACCACAAAACAAACAAGAAAGAAATTAAAAAAGTAAATAGAACATTTAAAAAAACTAGGTATGATAGACCTTTGGAGAAAACTGAATGGCAATAGAAAGGAATATACTTTCTTCTCAGCAGTTCATGGATCCTATACAAAAACTGACCATATATTAGGACATAAAGATCTCAAAATTAAATGTAGGAAGGCAGAAATAATAAGTGCCTTCTTCTCAGACCACAATGCAATAAAAGCTACATTCAGTAAAATCTTAGGGATAAATAGACCAAAAAGTAATTGGAAACTGAATACTCTCATCTTAAAGAATGACTGGGTGAAAGAGCAAATTATAGAAACAATTAATAATTTCACCCTTTAATGACAATGATGAGACATCATACCAAAATCTGTGGGATGCAGCTAAAGCAGTAATAAAGGGAAATTTTGTATCTTTAGAGGCTTATTTGAAGAAAATAGAGAATGAGAAGATTAAGGAATTGGGCTTGCAAATAAAAGGCTAGAAAAAGACCAAATTAAAAACCCCCAAACAAAAATCAAACTTGAAATACAAAAATTAAAAGGAGAAATCAATAATATTGAAAGTAAAAAACTGTTGAATTAATAAAACCAAGAGTTGGTTTTATGAAAAAGCCAATAAAATAGATAAACCTTTGGTAAATCTGATCAGAAAAAAGAAAGAGGAAAATCAAATTGTTAGTCTTACAAATGAAAAGGGGGATCTTTCCACCAATGAAGAGGAAATTAGAGAAATAATAAGGAGTTACTTTGCCCAACTTTATGCCAATAAATTTGATAACTTAAGTGAAATGGATGACTTCCTCCAAAAATATGGGCTTCCTAGATTAACAGAGGAGGAAATAAATTGCTTAAATAGTCCCATTTCAGAAAAAGAAATAGAACAAGCTATTAATCAACTCCCCAGGAAAAAATCCCCTGGACCAGATGGATTTACATGTGAATTCTACCAAACATTTAAAGAACAATTAGCCCCAATGCTATATAAACTATTTGAAAAAATAGGGAATGAAGGAGTCCTACCAAACTCCTTTTATGACACAGACATGGTACTGATACCTAAACCAGATCAATCGAAAACTGAGAAAGAAAATTATAGACCGATTTCCTTAATGAATATTGATGCTAAAATCTTAAATAAGATATTAGCAAAAAGACTTCAGAAAATCATCCCCAGGATAATACATTATGATCAAGTAGGATTCATACCAGGAATGCAGGGCTAGTTTAATATTAGGAAAACTATTAGTATAATTGACCATATTAATAATCAAATTAATAAAAACCATATGATCATCTCAATAGATGCAGAAAAAGCATTTGACAAAATCCAACATCCATTCCTACTAAAAACCCTTGAGAGTATAGGAATAAATGGATTATTCCTTAGAATAATCAGGAGTATATATTTAAGACCGTCAGTAAGCAAATCACTACTGATCAGAGAAATGCAAATTAAGACAACTCTGAGATACCACTACACACCTGTCAGATTGGCTAATATGATAGGAACAAATAATGATGAATGTTGGAGGGGATGTGGGAAAACTGGGACACTGATACATTGTTGGTGGAGTTATGAAAGAATCCAGCCATTCTGGAGAGCAATTTGGAACTATGCTCAAAAAGTTGTCAAACTGTGCATACACTTTGACAAAGCATTGCTGTTATTGGGATTATATCCCAAAGAAATACTAAAGAGTGGAAAGGGACCTGTATGTGCCAAAATGTTTGTGGCAGCTCTTTTTGTTGTAGCTAGAAACTGGAAGTTGAATGGATGTCCATCAATTGGAGAATGGTTGGGTAAATTGTGGTATATGAAGGTGATGGAATATTATTGCTCTGTAAGAAATGACCAGCAGAAGTAATACAGAGAGGCTTGGAGAGACTTAAAAATCAACTGTTGCTGAGTGAAATGAGCAGAACCAGAAGATCACTATACACTTCAACAACAATACTGTATGAGGATGTATTCTGATGGAAGTGGAAATCTTCAACATAAAGAAGTTCCAACTCACTTCCAGTTGATCAATGATGGACAGAAATAACTACACCCAGAGAAGGAACACTGGGAAGCGAATATATATTGTTCGTACTACTGTCTATCTACCCAGGTTACTTATACCTTCGGAAGCTAATAATTAATGTGCAACCAGAAAATAATATTTACACACATAAATTGTATCTAGGTTATATTGTAACACATGTAAAATGTATGGGATTACCTGCCATCGGGGGGAGGGAGTAGAGGGAGGGAGGGGATAATTTGAAAAAATGAATTAAAAAAAAATGTTTGGTAGAATTCACATATAAATCCAAATGGTAATGAGCATTTTTTCAGAGGGAACTGATTAATAGCTTGTTCTATTTCTTTTTCTCAAGTGGGACTATGCAAGCAATTTACTTCCTTCTCTATTAATCTGGGCAACCAGACTTCTGGCCAAGATGGCGGTGTGGAGGTAGACAGCTGCTTGACCTCTGCTGTTTCTCTCAGGACTTACTTCATGACAAGCTTCGGAATTAATGCTTGACCGGAAAAGAAACCCACAAATAATCATCAACAGAAGACATCCTTGAAATTCACCAGAGAAGGTCTGTGTTCTCTTGGGGGGAGAATTGAACAGACTGGGTGCAGACTGAGGGCAGATCAAGACAAGCAGCTCACACAGCTCAGATTGGAGGGAGGAGGGGTGCAATCTCTTCCATTTCTGTGAAAAGACTATCACCCCAGTGTGCATGTTCTGCCTTGTCAGCAAGCCAGGTGCAGCAGAGAGGGTGTAAACACCGGAGGTGAAGAATAAGGCCCTGAAAAGCTAGCATTTCTCATCTCTCTGGACCCGGCCACCCCCACCCCACCCAGAGTGACTCAGCTCATTTTTAGAGCCTCAGAGGATAGATGCAGCTCAGCCATAGATCTCCTGTTAGTGCCTCTCTGCTGTTTTCTGCAGTCTGTAGAGAAAGCTCTGTGGCACCATCCAGTCCCATCCCCCCTCAGAAACAGAAAAATTGTTTCTCTCATAGAGGATTTCAAAAAGGCTCTCACAAGAGAGTTAGAAGAGAAATGGGAAAAGGAAAGGGCAACTTGGCAACAGAGTCTGCAGAAGTCATCCCACACATTTAAAGACAGAGTGGATAAAGAAATGAAATCACTGATAAACAAAATTAGTGAATTAGAAAAGGTAAACAACTCCAAGGAAAACAGGATTAGTGAGCTGGAAAAAGAAAACAGTTCTCTAAAAAGTAAAATGGATGAAATGGAAAAAAATTCCATAGAAGAAAAATATACTCACTACAAAACTCAATTGGACAATTACAAAAAGATATAAAAAAACTGAGTGAAGAAAATATATCATTGAAAATTAGACTCTAACAAGTAGAAATGAATGACTCAAGGAGAAACGAAGACTTAGTCAAGCAAAACCAGAAAAACAAAACAATTGAAAAGAATGTTAAGTACCTTATTGGAAAGACAACACACCTGGAAAACAGATCCAGGAGAGACAATTTGAGAATAATTGGACTCCCTGAAAAATGAGAGGAAAAAAAGAGCCTGGACACTATTTTCCAGGAAATTATCAAAGAGAACTGCCCAAACGTTTTGGAAACAGAGGGTAAAATAGACATTAAAAAATTCATCAATCATTTACTGAAAGGGACGCTAAAATCAAAATACCAAGAAATACAGTGGGCAAGTTCAAGAACCATCAGACAAAGGAAAAAATACTAGAAACTGCTAGAGAAAAGCAATTCAGATAAGGAGGAAGAACAATAAGGATAATACAGGATCTAGCAGTGTCCACATTAAAAGAATGAAGGGCCTGGAACATGATATTCTGAAAGGTTCAGAAACTTGGTATTCAGCCAAGAATAACTTACCCAGCAAAAAATAAGCATCATTTTCCAGGAAAGAAGATGAACATTTAACGAAATAAATGAATTCCATCTATTCTTGATGAAAAAAAACAGATCAACACAAAATGTTTGATCTTCAAATACAGAACGCAAGAGATCTCTAAAAAGGTAAAAAGAAATCTTGAGAACTATATTTCTGCCAGAAAGATGTGTAAAGAATGCATGTAAAATTTGTCCCAGAAACTAGAGGTAGAAAGGAAATTATATCATAAAAAAAAGGTAAAGTAGTGGTACTATATCTCATGAAGAGGCAAAATTAACCTATTATATCTGAGAGAAATAAAGCAAGGGGATGAACATAGTGTGTATCAATAGACATATTCGATTCTGACGAAACCTCTTACACTTTATTGAAAAGTGAGAGGGAAGGAGTAAGCTAAGGGGAAGGCAATACAGAAATTGGGAGAAAAAGGGGTAAAATAAGGGGAGGAACTTTAAGATGGGGGAGGGATACTAAAAAAGGGAGGACTGTGAAAAGCAAGTGGTGTTCACAATTTTAATACTGGGTAGGGGGATACGAGGGAAGGAAAGGAGAAAGGCATAAGGAGGGGTTAACAAAATGTCAAGCAATATAGAATTAGTCATTCTAACCATAAATGTAAATAGGATAAACTCCCTCATAAAGAGGAAGCAGTTGTAGACTGGATTAAAAGACAGAATCCTACTATATGTTGTTTACTGGAAACATACAAAATACATACAAAATAAAATTAAAAGGGTGGAGCAGAATCCACTATGCTTCAGGTGAAGCCAAAAAGCAGGGGTAATCATCCTCATCTCAGATCAAGCAAAAATAAAAATTGATTTAATTAATAGAGATAAGGAAGGGCATTATATCCTGCTAAAGGGCAGCATCAATAATGAAGCAGTATCAATATTAAACATATATGCACCAAGTGGTGCAGCATCTAAATTCTTAAAAGAGAAATTAAGAGAGCTTCAAAAAGAAATAGACAGCAAAACTATAATAGTGGGAGATTTCAATCTTGCACTCTCAGAATTAGATAAATCAAATCACAAAATAAATAAGAAGGAAATCAGAGGTAAATAAAGTACTAGAAAAGTTGGTATGATAGATCTTTGGCAAAAGCTAAATAGAGACAGAAAGGAGTACACTTTCTTCTCAGCAGTTCATGGAACCTATACAAAAATTAATCATATACTAGGACATAAAAACCTCAAAATCAAATGCAGTAAGGCAGAAGTAGTAAATGCATCCTTTTCAGACCACAATGCAATCAAAATTATATTTAATAAAAAGCCAGAGGAAAATAGACCAAAAATAATCGGAAACTTAATAATCTTATATTAAAGAATGATTGGGTAAAACAACAAATAATAGACATAATTAATAACTTAATCCAAGAAAATGACAATAATGAGATATCATACCAAATGTGTGGGATACAGCCAAAGCAGTAATAAGGAGAAGTTTTATATCTCTACAGGCCTACTTGCTTAAAATAAGGAAAAAGAAGGTCAACAAATTGGGCTTACAACTAAAATTGCTGGAAAAGGAACAAATTTAAAACCCCAGACAAACACAAAACTTGAAATTCTAAAAATAAAAGGTGAGATTAATAAAATTGAAAGTAAAAAAAACAAAAACAAAAAAAAAAAACACTATTGAATTAATTAATAAAACTAAGAGTTGGTTCTATGAAAAAACCAACAAAATAAACAATACTTGAAATTCTAAAAATAAAAGGTGAGATTATTAAAATTGAAAGTAAAATAATTATTGATTTAATTAATAGAACTATGAAAAAACAAAATAGACAAACCCTTAGTAAGTCTGATTAAAAAAAGGAAAGAGGAAAAGTAGATTGTTAGCCTTAAAAATGAAAAGAGAGAACTCACCACTAATGAAGAGGAAATTAGAACAATAGTTAGGAGCTACTTTGCCCAACATTATGCCAATAAATATAACTTAAATTAAATGGAAGAATACCTTCAAAAATATAGCTTGCCAAGATTATCAGAGGAAGAAGTAAAGAGTCTAAATATTCCCATTTCAGAAAAAGAAATAGAACAAGCTATTAACCAACTCCCAAAGAAAAAATCCCAAGGAACAGATGGATTTACATGTGAATTCTACCAAACATTTAAAGAACAACTAACTCCAACACTATATAAACTATTTGAAAAAATAGGGATTGAAGGAGTCCTACCAAATTCCTTTTATGAAAAAGACATGGTACTGATACTTAAATGAGGTAGGCTGAAAACTGAAAAAGAAAATTATAGACCAATCTCCCTAATGAATATTGCTGCTAAAATTTTAAATAAAATATTAGCAAAAAGGCTACAGAAAACCAATCCCAGGATAATACACTAAGACCAAGTGGGATTTATACCAGGAATGCAGGACTGGTTCAAAATTAGGAAAACTATTAGCATAATCGACTATATCAATAAACAAATTAACAAAAACCATATGATCATCTCAATAGATGCAGAAAAAGCATTTGATATAATCCAACATCCAATACTACTAAAAACGTTTGAGAGTATAGGAATAAATTGACTATTCCTTAAAATAATAAGAAGCATATATTTAAAACCGTCAGTAAACATCATATGTAATGGCAATAAACTGGAACCTTTCCCAGTAAGATCAGGAGTAAAACAAGGTTGCCCACTATTACCAATACAATTCAACATTTTACTAGAAATGCTAGCCTCTGCAATAAGAGACAAGAAAGAGATTCAAAGAATTAGAGTAGGTAATGAGGAAATCAAACTATCGCTCTTTGCAGATGACATGATAATATACTTAGAGAACCCCAAAGACACTGATAAAAAGCTATTAGAAATAATTCAGAACTTTAGCAAAGTTGCAGGATATAAAATAAATCCACATAAATCTTCAGGATTTTTATACATTACCAACACAATCTAACAGGAAAAGATACAAAGAGAAATTCCATTCAAAATAACTGCTGATAGTATAAAATATTTGGTAATATATCTACCAAAGGAAAGTCAGGAACTATATGAGCAAAATTACAAAACACTTTCCACAAAAATAAAGTCAGATTTAAATCATTGATAAGACATTCAGTGCTCTTGGATAGGACAAGCGAATATAATTAAGATGACAATACTCCTTAAACTAATCTTTTTATTTACTGCTATACCAATCAGACTCCCAAAAAAACTATTTTAATGACGTAGAAAAAATTACAGCAAAATTCGTATGGAACAACAAAATGTCAATAATTTCAAGGGAAGTAATGGGGAAAAAAAATCAAATGAAGGTAGTCTAGCTATACATGATCTAGAACTATATTATAAAGCAACAGTCACCAAAACCATTTGTTATAGCTTAAGAAATAGAGTAGTTGATCAGTGGAATAGTTTAGATTCACAGGGCAAGATAGAGAATAAAAAATAGTAATCTAGTGTTTGACAAACCCAAAGATCCCAACTTTTGGGATAAGAATTCATTATTTGACAAAAACTGTTGGGGAAATTGGAAATTAATGTGGCAGAAACTAGGCATGGACCCACATTTAACACCATATACTAAAATGAGATCCAAATGGGTCCAAGATTTAGGCATAAAGAACGAGATCATAAGTAAATTAGAGGAACATAAGACAGTTTACCTCTCAGATTTGTGGTGGAGGAAGGAATTTGTGTCCAAAGGAGAACTAGAGATCATTATTGATCACAAAATAGAAAATGTTGATTACATCAAATTAAAAAGCTTTTGCACAAACAAATCTAATGCAAACATGATTAGAAGGGAAGTAACAAATTGGGAAAACATTTTTACACTTAAAGGTTCTGATAAAGGTCTCATCTCCAAAATATACAGAGAATTGACTTTAATTTATAAGAAATCAAGCCATTGTCCAATTGATAAATGGTCAAAGGATATGAACAGACAATTTTCAGATGATCTAATTAAAACTATTTCCACTCATATGAAAGTGTTCCAAATCACTATTGATCAGAGAAATGCAAATTAAGACAACTCTGAAATACCACTACAGACCTATCAGATTGGCTAAGATGACAGGAACAAATAATGATGAATGTTGGAGGGGCTGTGGGAAAACTGGGACACTGATACATTGTTGGTGGAGTTGTGAAAGAGTCCAACCATTCTGGAGAGCAATCTGGAATTATGCCAAAAAAGTTATCAAATTGTCCATGCCCTTTGATCCAGCCGAGCTACTATTGGGCTTATATCACAAGGAAATATTAAAGAAGGGAAAGGGACCTGTATGTGCCAAAATATTTGTGGCAGCCATTTTTGTAGTGGCTAGAAACTGGAAAATGAACGGATGCCCATCAATTGGAGAATGGTTGTGAAAATTATGGTATATGAATGTTATAGGATAATATCGTTCTGTAAGAAATGACCAACAGGAGGAATACAGAGAGGCTTGGAGAGACTTACATCAACTGATGCTGAGTGAAACGAGTAGAACTAGGAAATCATTATACACTTCATCAATGATACTTTATGAGGATGTATTCTGATGGAAGTGGATATCTTCAACATAGAGAAGAGCTAATCCAATTCCAATTGATCAGTGAAGGACAGAATCAGCTATACCCAGAAAAGGAACACTGGGAAATGAGTGTAAACTGCTAGCATTTTTTTGTTTTTCTCCCCAGATTATGTTTATCTTCTGAATCCAATTCTTCCTTTGCAACAACAACAAAATTTGGTTCTGCGCATATATATTGTACCTAGGATATGCTATAAGATATTTAATATATATATGAAAATGCCTGCCATCTAGGGCAGGGGGTGGAGGGAAGGAGGGGAAAAATTCGGAACAAAAGGGAGTACAAGGGATAATGTTGTAAAAAAAATTATCTATGCATGTGTACTGTCAAAAATGTTATAATTATAAAATTAATTTTTAAAAAAGAGTTAAGTTACGTTCTGAAGCTATGGAGAGATATTTCCATATAATAGTTATGATTTGTTGATATAATTAATCTAAACTTTTCTCTTAAGTGATATTAGTTATGTTATATCATTGTATGTTGTTCTGTTATATTGTATAAATAAAACAATAAAAATTAAAAAAAAATCTGGGCAACTTATATTTTTGTAAGTATTGCTCCAGTTCACTTAGGTTATCAAATTTATTGGCATAAATTTGGGCAAAATAACTCCTAATTATTGCTCTATTTTCCTCTTCATTAGTGGAAAATTCTCCCATTTCATTTTTATGACTAACAATTTGATTTTCCTCTTTCCTTATTCAAATTTACCAAAGGTTTATCTATTTTGTTGGCTTTTTCATAGAACCAATTCTTAGTTTTATTTATCAATTTTGTGTTCCAAACTGTCTCCTCCTTCCCTCCATCTCCTCCCTTAGATGGCAAGTGATTCAATATATGTTAAACATGTTAAAATATATGTTAATGTGTGTGGATAAAAGATAATGGAGAAGACACATGTGAATGTCTAAGCTCTCTCTTACCCTCAATACCAACTATTTCATTCAGCCTCAAAACTAGCACTGAACTGGCAAAATGCATGAAGATTAGCAACATCACTTACCAGCCAAAGAGAATCTGGGATTTTTTCAGAAAAGGTCGGTCCTGAGGATTGGGGAAAAAGACTGGTGCAGAGAGTGATAGAAGTAGGCTAGCATGTTGTGCAGATCAGGCTGGGGAGACCTCTAAGATTAGAAAAGCTACAGCAACAGAGAAATCTGGCATAGGCTGATTGCTCTACTCTGCTTGCAAAACAGCAGATCAGCAGAGTAATCAAGCCACTTAAAAAAAAAAAAAAAAAAAAAAAAGCCAGAAATTGCCTATAGCTACACCAAACTTGAACTGACTCAGTACAAATCACAGCATGCCTTCTGCTGTCCGGGGCTTTCCTCTGGGGCAGTTAAGAATCTGCAAGGCAGTGGGACACAGCCTTGTACAGCCTCTAATTTGTACAGTGCGGGGTTCGGCATGAGGGTGTTTAACTTCCACTGAGTGAAACTTCTGCAGCAGCGACTGTACTTCCCTGGGGCAGAGACACTTCCAGTCTGTGCACCAGGGCTTTTTGCTAGTCAGCTGCTAATATCCACAGCCCGGGGGGTGGGGGAAGAAGGGAAGGCTTTGGCCTGAGGTTGAGACACTTTCACTGTTCAGCCTCTAGCCTCTGGGCAGTCACTAAGCCAAACATGAGAGTCCTTCACTAGGCATTCCCACTGCCCAGCTGTTCTAACCAGCTCTGAATCACTTCCGGTTGTGGGTAGAAACTCTCTCCCAGAGGACCCTGGTAATTTTACAGCCCATTCAAAAGACAGCTGCCATCCAGACCTATCCCTATTCTGCAGAGGAAGCTGGTAACCTCCTCACCCTGAAGGCAGACCCCATAGGTTTTTAAAAATGAGTCAAGAAATGAAGAAAATGATTGACAGCTTCTATACAGGAAAAGAGCAGGTTTCCCACACCAAGAAGACTAATAGCAGACAGCCTCCAGATAATACCCTGAAGGGGAATGTTACCTGGTCCCCATTACATAGCTCTCTCCTAGAAGAGACTATTAAAGACCTGAAAAGAGAGTTAGAAGAAAAATGGGCAAAGGAAAGAGAAGCTATGCTAGAGAGTAACAACGTCCTGAAACTTGAATTGAAAATAAATAAATAAATAAATAATGATTCGCAGGAAGTGCAGGGAAACAAAATTTGTGAATTGGAAAAGGTTGAAAAAATCACAGGAACGTAGGATCTGTGAATTGGGAAAAGAAATTAACTCACAAAAGAAAAAAAATAGTGAAATGGAAAAAAATTCCATAGAGCAAAATAACTCATTTAAAAACTCAAATGCACATATACAAAAAGAAGTAAAAAAAGCAAATGGAGAAAATAACTCATTAAAAATCCGGACTGAACAAATATAAATGAATGATTCATTGAGACACCAACAGTCAGTCAAGCAAAACCAAAAAAATGAAAAGCTGGAGAATAACGTCAAATATTTACTGGGAAAATCGACCGACCTGAAAAATAGGAAAATAGACCCTAGGAGAGATAATCTGAGTACTATTGGACTTCCTGAAAATCATGATTAAAAAAAGAGCCTAGATTCTATTTTACAGGAAATCATCAAAGAGAATTGCCTAGAGATAATAGAACCAGAAGGTAAAATAGGCATTGAAAGAATTCATCAAGCACGCTTCAGAAAAAAACCCTAAAAAAACCCCCAAAACTCCACATAATGTTGTGGCCAAACTGCAGAACTATCAGACTAAGGAAAAAATATTGTAAGCAGCCAGGAAAAAAAATTCAAATATCGAGGTGCCATAATAAGGGTAACTCAAGATCTGGCTGCATGCACCTTAAAGGATCAAAGGGCCTGGAATCTGATATTCCAAAAGGCCAAAGAACTTGGAACGCAGCCAAGAACAAGCTACCCATCTAAGTTGAGCATTTCCTTCCATGGAAGAAGAAGGACATTTAATGAAACAGATTAATTCCACATGTTTCTAAGAAAAAAAAACCAGATCTAAACAAAAATAAATAAATAAATAAATAAATAAACAAATAAATAAACAAACAAATAAATAAATAAATAAATTATCTCCAACCATAAGACACAAGAGAAGCAGAAAAAGGTAAAAGGAACTCCTGAGAACTGTATTTCTGTTGTGAATATACATTAAGACTACATGTATAAATTGATTTTAAGGATATAACATAAAAGGGGGAGTAGAAATGGAAAGGGGGAAAACAGGAAAAACGGGAAAGGGGGAGATAAAAAGAGGGAAACTACATCCCAGGAAGAGGCAAAGAAAATTTACCATATCTGAGGGAACTTAGAGAGGAGGAGGAATATTGTGTGAATCTTACTCTCATCAGAATTGGCTCAAAGAGTAAATAATTGACACATTTGTTTTTCAGATAATTCTCTCTCATCTCATTAAAAGGGGGGAGAGGAAAAGGGAAAAGGAAAAGAGTAATAAGGGAAGGGTACAAGAAAGGGGAAGGGATTTAAAAGGAGGGGGGAGGGATACTAAAAAGGGAGGACTGTGTGACAAAAGGGGGGCCCATAAGTTTACTACTGGGGAAAGAGTTCAGGGGAGACAAGGGGGGAAAAAAGCATAATCTGGGGATAATATGATGGCAGGAAATACAGAATTAGTAATTTTACCTGTAAATGTGAATGGGATTAAATCTCCAATTAAGCAGAGACAGATAGCAGACTGGATCAAAAGACAGAACCCTACAAAATTTTCTTTACAGGAAACACATTTAAAGCAGGGAGATATTTACAGAGTAAAGGTAAAAGGCTAGAAAAGAATCTATTATGTTTCAAGTGAAGTCAAAAAAGCAGGGGTAGTCTTCCTCATCTCAGATCAAGCAAAAGCAAAAATTGATCTAATTAAAAGAGATATATGATGTTAGGATTACTAAGTGAGAACTCAGGTTGTCTGGACAGTGACAAGGTGAGAATTCAGGTTTTCTGGACAATTACAAGGTGAGAACTCAGGTTGACTTGATAGAGGGGGCAAGCTCATTGGCTGGGGTGGTTCTTCCCAGAAGCCCTTGCATTATCCCACGCCCATTCTCTGGGAGGATAAAAGAGACAGCATTGGGCCCAGAGAGCAGATCGGCCTGGAGAAGGATAAGAGCTGGAGGAGATTCAGAGCCAGGATACAAGAAGAAGACTCTGCATTGCATCAGGCTTGACGGGGCTCCCTGCAGGAAGGGAAGTCACTTCTCTGGACAAGAGTTAACAGCAACTGCCTGGAGACAACGGTTCGTTACAGGAAGAAGAATCTGTCAGAGAGATTTGAGTAGAAGACACAGCAGATCTCTTCCCAGAGAGTGATCCGGCAGCTTCTGGAGACGACAGCTCGTTACAATATCTTCCTAAAGGGTAGCATGGACAATGAAGCCATATCAATACTAACCATATGCACCAAGTGTATAGCATGTAACTTCCTAAGGAGAAGTTAAGAGAGTAAGTCTTCTTTCAAGAAGAAATAGATAGCAAAACTATAATAGTGGGAGATCTCAACCTTGCACTCTCAGAATTAGATAGATGAAACCACAAAATAAATAGAAAAGCAATTAAAGAGGTAAATAGAATATTACAAAAAAATAGGTATGATAGATCTTTGGAGAAAACTGAATGGTGATAGAAAGAAATATACTTTCTTCTCAGCAGTTCATGGAACCTATACAAAAACTGACCATATATTAGGACATAAAAATCTCAAAACTTAATGCAGGAAGGCAGAAATAGTAAATGCTTTCTTCTTAGATCACAATGCAATAAAAAATACATTCAACAAGAAGTTAGGGGTAAATAGATCAAAAAGTAATTGGAAACTAAATAATCTAATCTTAAAAAATGATTAGTTGAAACAGCAAATTATAGAAACAATTAATAATTTCACCCAAGATAATGCCAACGATGAGACATCATACCAAAATCTGTGGGATGCAGCTAAAGTGGTAATAAGGGGAAATTTTATATCTTTAGGGGCTTTCTTGAATAAAATAGAGAAAGAGAAGATTAATAATTTGGGCTTGCAACTTAAAAAGCTAGAAAAAGACCAAATTAAAAACATCTAACCAAATACTAAACTTGAAATTCTAAAATTAAAAGGAGAAATTAGTAATATTGAAAGTAAAAAACAAAACAAAATAAAATAAAAAAAACTATTGAATTAATAAATAAAACTAAGAGTTGTTTTATGAAAAAAACAATAAAATAGATAAACCTTGGGTAAATCTGTTTAATAAAAGGAAAGAGGAAAATTAAATTGTTAGTCTTAAAAATGAAAAGGGGGTACTTTCCAACAATGAAGAGCAAATTAGAGCAATAATAATGACTTACTTTGCCCAACTTTATGCCAATAAATTTGATAACTTAAATGAAATGGATAACTACATCCAAAAATATAGGCTTCCCATATTAACAGAGGAGGAATAAACTGCTTAAATAGTACCACTTCAGAAAAAAGAAATTGAACAAGCTATTAATCAACTCCCTAAGAAAAAATCCCCAGGACCAGATGGATTTACATGTGAATTCTACCAAACATTTAAAGAACAATTAACCCCAATGTTATATAAAAACTATTTGAAAAAAAAAATAGAGGATAAAGGAGTCCTACCAAACTTTTAATTATTATAAAATTTATTATACAGACATGGTACTGATACCTAAACCAGGGAGGGTAAAACTGAGAAAAAACTGAGAAAGAAACTATAGACCAATTTCCTTAATGAATATTGATGCTAAAATCTAATTAAAATATTAGGAAAAAGACTACAGAAAATCATCCCCAGGATAATACACTATGACCAAGTAACATTTATACCAGGAATGCATGGCTGGTTTAATATTAGCAAAATTATTAGTATAACTGACCATATTAATAATCAAATTAACAAAAAACATATGATCATCTCAATAGAGTCAGAAAAAGCATTTGATAAAATTCAACATCCATTCCTATTAAAAACACTTGACAGTAGAGGAATAAATGGACTATTCCTTAAAATAATCAGGAGTTTATATTTAAAACCATCAGCAAGCCTCACATGTATTGGGGATATACTGGAATCTTTCCCTGTAAGATCAGGAGTGAAACAAGTTTGCCCACTATCACCATTGTTATTCAGTATTGTATTAGAAATTCTAGCCTTGGCAATAAGAGTAGAGAAAGAGATGAAGGGAATTAGCATAGGTAAGGAGGAAATCAAACTATCACTCTTTGAAGATAATATGATGGTATACTTAGAGAACCCCAGAGATTCTAATAAAAAGTTATTAGATATAATTCACAACTTTAGCAAAGTTGCTGGATACAAAATAGATCCACATAAATTCTCAACATTTTTATACATCACCAATAAAATGCAACAGCAAGAGATACAAAGAGAAATTCCATTCAAAATAACTGTTGAGAATATAAAATATTTGGGAATCCATCTACCAAAGAAAAGTCAGGAAGTATATGAGCAAAATTACAAAACACTTTCCACAAAAATAAAGTCAGATTTATATAATTGGAAAGACATTAAGTGCTCTTGGGTAGGCCGAGTGAATATAATAAAGATGACAATACTCCCCAAACTAATCTATTTACTTAGTGCTATACCAATCAGACTCCCAAGAAACTATTTTATTGACCTAGAATAAAATAACAACAATATTCATATGGAAGAACAAAAGGTCAGAATTTCAAGGGAAGTAATGGAAAAAAGTAAATCAAATGAAATCACCTAGCTGTACCTGATCTAAAGCTATATTATAAAGCAGCAGTTACCAAAACCTTTTGTTATTGGCTAAGAAATAGACCAGTTGATCAGTGGAATAGGCTAGGTTCACAGGGCAAAATAGGGTACAACTATAGCAATCTAATGTTTCACAAACCCAAAGATCCCAACTTTTGGGATAGGAATTCATGATTTGAATAAAATTGTTGGGAAAACTAGAAATCAGTATGGCAGAAATTAGATATGTACCCACACTTAACACCATATAACGAGATAAGATCAAAATGGGTCCATGATTTAGGCAAAAAGAATGAGATCATAAATAGATTAAAGGAACATAGGATAGTTTACCTCTCAGACTTATGGAGGAGGAAGGAATTTGTGACCAAAGGAGAACTAAAGATCATTATTGATCCCAAAATAAAAAAAAAAAAATTGATTACATCAAATTAAAAAGCTTTTTTACAAACAAAACTAATGTGTTAGGTTCTTACTAAGTGCTAATGAGATAATGAGATATTAGGTTCTTACTATGTGCTAAGTCGGTATTTAACAATTCTTTTGTTCCAGCCTTTAAGGGGAGTTTTTCCCCTTTGAACTTCTGGGGATGAGCTTATATGTTTAAGAGGAGCAAGTTCATTGGTTGAAGTATTTCTCCCACAAGCCCTGAGTTATTCCATGCTCATTCTCTGGGAGGATAAAAGAAGAAGTTAGAGTCTGGAAAGTCAGTTCTGGATTGGATCAAGGAGAAGATGTCCTGTGGATTCGCAAGTGAAGAGGACAGAGAGAAAGATGCACAGAGAAAAGAAACCTCCTCCCAGAGAAGGATTACAACTGAGAGACATTCAGAAATTTACACAAATGCACACAAGTTTAGAAAGGAAGTAGCAAATTGGGAAAATATTTTTACATTTAAAGGTTCTGATAAAGGCCTCATTTCCAAAATATATAGAGAACTGACTCTAATTTATAAGAAATAAAACCATTCTCCAATTGATAAATGGTAAAAGGATATGAACAGACAATTTTCAGATGATGAAATTAAAACTATTTCCACTCATATTAAAGAGTGTTCCAAATCACTACTGATCAGAGAAATGCAAATTAAGACAACTCTTAGATACCACTACACACCTGTCAGATTGGCTAAGATGACAGGAAAAAAGAATGATAAATGTTGGAGGGACTGTGGGAAAACTGGGACATTGATGCATTGTTGGTGGAGTTGTGAAAGAATCCAGCCAATCTGGAGAACCATTTGTAACTATGCCCAAAAAGTTATCAAACTGTGCATACCCTTTGATCCAGCAGTGCTTATACTGGGCTTAAATCCCAAAGAAATACTAAAGAAGGGAAAGGGACTTGTATGTGCCAAAATGTTTGTGGCAGCCCTTTTTGTAGTGGCTAGAAACTGATGCTGAGTGAAATGAGCAGAACCAGGAGCTCATTATACACTTCAACTACAATACTATATTAAGATGTATTCTGATTGAAGTGGATATCTTCAACATAGAGAAGAGCTAATCCAATTCCAGTTGATCAATGATGAACAGAATCAGATACACACAGAGAAGGAACACTGGGAAAGGAGTGTAAAATGTTTGCACTATTGTCTTTCTACCCAGGTTACTTTTACCTTCTGAATCCAATTCTTACTGTGCAACAATAAATTTGGTTTTACATACATATATTTTATCTAGGATATACTGTAACACATTTAACATGTATGGGATTGCCTGTCATATAGGGGAGGGGGCATAGGGAGGGAGGGGAAAATTTGGAAAAAAGTGAGTACAAGGGATAATGTTGTAAAAAATTACCCAGGCATATGTACTGTCAAAAATTATAATTAAAATTAATGTAAAAAAGAAGAGATTAACTCAAAAAATATATGTTAAATTGAATATGCATAAACATATTCTTGCTTCACAAAAAAAATCAGATTAAAAAATTAAAGCAAATGAGTAAAAATCAAAATTCATACAACAATAAGAAAAAGTGAAAAAGTTATGTTGTGATTCACATTCAGTTCCTGGCATCAATCATTTCATTTTTGGAAAGAGTCACATTCATCAGAATTGATTATTGTATGATATTGAAGTTGCCTTGTGCAATGATCTCCTTGTCCTGTTCATTTCACTTAGTATCCCTTCATGTAAGTCTCTCCAGATCTCTCTAATTCATCTTTCTGATTATTTCCTATAGAACAATTATATTCCATAACATTCATATACCATAGCTTATTCAATCTTTCTCTACCTGATGGGCATCCACTCAGTTCCCAGTTTCTTGCAACTAGTAAAAGGGCTGTGACAAACACTTTTGTACATGTGGGTCCCTTTTCTTTCTTGAAGATCTCTTTGGGATATATAAAGCCCAATAGGCAATCAAAGGTAATGCTGTCCGACAACTTTTTGAACATAGTTCCAAATTACTCTCCAGAATGGCTGGATCTGTTTACAATTCCACCAATAACATCTTAGTGTGCCAGTTATTCCATATCCTTTCCAACAACTATCCTTCTCTTTTCCTGTCATCTTAGTCAATCTGAAAGGTGTGTTGTTGTATCTCAGAGTTGTCTTAATTTTCATTTCTCCTATCAATAGTGATTTAAAGCACCTTTTCATATGATTAGATATGATTTTAATTTCTTCATCTGAAAATTGTCTTTTCATATCCTTTGACCATTTATCAATTGGAGAATGGTTTGTATTCTTATAAATTTTAGTCAGTTATCTATATATTTTAAAAATGAGCTTTTTATCAGAACCTTTAAATGTAAAAATGATTTCCCAATTTATTGCTTCCCTTCTGAAATCTCTGCATTAGATTTCTTATGCAAAAACTGTTTAATTTAATATAACCAAAATTATTTATTTGATTATGAGTTCCAGTTCAATTATGAATTCCAATTCTTCATTGGACACAAAGTCTTTCCTTCTCCAAAAATCTGAGAGGTAAACAAAACTATCCTATATTCTTTTAATTTGTTTATAATTTCACACTTTATATCTAAATCATGAATCCATTTAGATCTTGTTTTGACATGTGGTGTTAGGTGTAGGTCAAGCCCTAATTTCTTCCATACTAATTTCCAATTTTCCCAGCAGTTTTTATCAAATAGGGAGTTCTGATCCCAAAACATGGGGTCTTGGGTGTGTTAAACACTAGATTGCTATAGTTATTGACTGTTTTGTCCTGTAATCCTAACCAATACCACTGATTGAGTATTCTGTTTCTTAGCCAGTACCAAATGGTTTTGATGACCACTGCTTTATAATGTAGTTTTAGGTGTGGTACAACTAGAGTGCCCTCATTAGAAATTTTTTCATTAATTCCCTTGAAATTCCCAATTTTTTGTTCTTCCAGATGAATTTTGTTATTAATTTCTTGAGAGTTTGATTGGTATGGCACTGAATAATTAGATTAACTTAGGCAGTATTGTCATTTTTATTATATTAGCTCAGCCTATCCATGAGCACTTGATATTTTTCCAACTTATTAGGTTTGAATTTATTTGTGTGAAAAATGTTTTGTACTTTTGTTCATAAAATTCCTTACTTTCCATGGCAGATAGATTCCCAAATATATTTTACTACCTATAGTTATTCTGAATGGACTTTCTTTTTGTATCTCTTGCTGCTAGACCGTGTTGAGAATATATAAAACTGCTGATGCTTTATGTGGATTTATTTTGTATCCCACATCATTGCTAATGTTGTGAATTGTTTCTAGTAGTTTTTTAGTTGCTTCTCTATGGTTCTCTAAGTATTCCATCATATCATGTGCAAAGAGTGATAATTTTATTTCCTCATGACTTACTCTAATTTCTTTAATGTCCTTTTCTTCTCTTATTGCCAAAGATAACATTTATGAAACAATATTGAATAATAATGGTGATATTGGGCAGCTTTCTTTCACTCCTGATCTTAGTGGAAATGGTTCTAGTTTGGTCCCATTACATATGATGCTTGCTGATAATTTTAAATAGATGCTACTGATCATTTTAAGGGAAAGTCCATTTATTCCTATGTTTTCTAGCTTTTTGTTTGTTTGTTTGTTTGTTTTTTGCTAAGTCAATTGGGGTTAAATGACTTGCCTAGGGTCATATAGCTAGGAAGTTTCTAAGCCCAGATTTGAACTCAGTTTTTGCCCAACTTCATGGATAGTACCCTATCCATTGTGCCACCTAGCTATCCCTTCTTTAGTGTTTTAAATAAGAATGGGTGTTGGATTTTATCAAATGCTTTTTCTTCATCTATTGAGATAATCATATGATTTATGTTAATCTGGTTATTGATATAGTTAATTTCTTAAGGAGTTGATTATCAGCTTGTTCTATTTCTTTTTTTTTTTCTAATACGGGATGATTTAAATAACTTTATTTCTGTTAACTTGGACAATCTATATTTTTGTATATATTCCTCCATTTTATTTAGATTTTCAAATGTATTGGCATATAGTTGGACAAAATAAGTCCTCATTATTGATCTAATTTCTTCTTCATTGGTGGAAAGTTCTCATTTTCATTTTTGAGACTAACAATTTGATTTTCATCTTTCCTTTTTTTAATCAAATTAACTAAAATTTTATCTATTTTATTCTTTTTTTCATAAGCAAACTCTTACTTTTATTTTTTAATTCAATAGTTTTCTTATTTTCAACTTTATTAATCTCCCTTTTTATTTTCAGAATTTCAAATTTGGTATTTGATTGAAGGTTTTTAATTTGTTTTTTTCCCCTAGCATTTTTAGTTGTAAGCCCAATTCATTTATCTTCTCTTTCTCTATTTTATACAACTGTTAACAAGAATGACATCCGTTGTTTTAACACTTATACAGAATAATCTTTAATTGTGACCATTATCATATTGAGTAGCACATGACCTAAATATTGAACACAGGAAAATATAAGTTAAAACCAATAGGCTTGTCTTGAAAAAAAGAAAAAGGTTATCATGGCACTTGAAATTGCATAAAATATAGCTCAGCAAGATTCACATACTTATTTAAGAAAAGTAGATTTCTTTAAATTTAGTTGGACCTTGTAAGATTTTGATGACGATAAAAAAGCTTGCCCCCTTTTCCAGTTATAGCTTACTTTTTATAGTTTATCAAAATCAAAGGCAGCTTAGAAAGGTGAAATGATCTTTTTGCACATTTTTAAATGTATCTGGGGAGAATGAGTATCATAGAGTCTACAATAGCTGTAAAGAAAAGATTGTGATAGTTTTTATTTCCCATAAACAAAGAAATGAATGATGATTTAGGTATTTTTACAATATTTTACATGGTATAGGACATTATTTTATTCCTTGTAAATCCCTGGAATGAGTGATTATTCAAAAAAACATAGAAAAAAAGAAATATGTAACAATGTTTAGGAAAGCAACTACATGCAGACTAGATATTATACTGTCTCTGAAGTTTGGAGGAACTGAGTTCAAATCCAGTATCATACACTTACTAGGTTAGAAAATTGAGGAAGTCACTTGACCCCACTTACCACAGTTTATCATTTGTAAAATAAATTGTAGAAATAACAGACCACTTCACTATTTTTTAAATTCATTTTTCCAAATTATCCCCTCCCTCCCTCTACTCCCTCCCCCCGATGGCAGGTAATCCCATACATTTTACATGTGTTACAATATAACCTAGATACAATATATGTGTGTAAATACCATTTTCTTGTTGCACATTAATTATTAACTTCCGAAGGTATAAGTAACCTGGGTAGATAGACAGTAGTACGAACAATTTACATTCACTTCCCAGTGTTCCTTCTCTGGGTGTAGTTATTTCTGTCCATCATTGATCAACTGGAAGTGAGTTGGATCTTCTTTATGTTGAAGATTTCCACTTCCATCAGAATACATCCTCATACAGTATTGTTGTTGAAGTGTATAGTGATCTTCTGGTTCTGCTCATTTCACTCAGCAACAGTTGATTTAAGTCTCTCCAAGCCTCTCTGTATTCCTTCTGCTGGTCATTTCTTACAGAGCAATAATATTCCATAACCTTCATATATCATAATTTACCCAACCATTCTCCAATTGATGGACATCCATTCAACTTCCAGTTTCTAGCTACAACACAAAGAGCTGCCACAAACATTTTGGCACATACAGGTCCCTTTCCACTCTTTAGTATTTCTTTGGGATATAATCCTAATAACAGCAATGCTGGGTCAAAGGGTATGCACAGTTTGACAACTTTTTGAGCATAGTTCCAAATTGCTCTCCAGAATGGCTGGATTCTTTCACAACTCCACCAACAATGTATCAGTGTCCCAGTTTTCCCACATCCCCTCCAACATTCATCATTATTTGTTCCTGTCATCTTAGCCAATCTGACAGGTGTATAGTGGTATCTCAGAGTTGTCTTAATTTGCACTTCTCTGATCAGTAGTGATTTGGAATACTCTTTCATATGAGTGGAAATAGTTTCAATTTCATCATCTGAGAATTGTCTGCTCATATCCCTTGACCATTTATCAATTGGAGAATGGTTTGGTTTCCTATAAATCAGGGTCATATGTTTCTCCAGAGTGGGAAGATGTTTGGTAGAAAAATAGAAAAAAGTCTAGGTAATGTTCATAGGAATGTGATTTTTTTTCCAGAAGGATGTCTTTATAATTCTATTAGGAGCAATGGTCATTCATCAGAATGTCTTTGTAATCATGTTCTATGTGTGACTGTACCAACCAAATACTGTTTTACAGTAATATTGTTAATGCATTAAAAACCATCCTATCCATACCATTTAAAAAGTCCACTGTGATATCATTTGACTATTTGCTATTCTCCAGATCATTTTTCCAATGAAATTAATGCTCCTCTGTATCAATCTTGTCTTCCTCTGTGATGTTTTCCATAATGCCTATTAATAATATATCTGCATTCAGGTTTAAAAAATTGAAATCAAATGAATCATTAATTGTTCCAAAAATAAATTAAGCTTGACTAGTTATTTTGCTGTTTTTTTTTCTTTTATCCTCCACTGTCCTTTCTACCAACAAGCCTCTTACAGACACAGTCCAAAAACTAAGTGAATGTGAATACATGTATTCATATGGCACTTTAGGTAAGATTTGAAAAAGGCTATCCACTTTATCTCTTTAGAACCTCAAGATCTGTCAGATAAGTGCTATTATTCTCTTCATTTTATAGAAGAGGAAACTGAGGGTGGGAAACTTTATTCCTAGGGCATCAAAATTATTTAAGTATCTGAGGAAGGATTTGAATTCAGATCTTTATAATTCCAAGTTTTTTGCACAATCTACTGCACTGTTTTTTTCATTTCCCTTTCCCAGTATTAATCAAATGTCTTCAATAACAAAATTCTACAAATTAATGAGATCACCAAATTGTTCTTGCAGACACTTTATTTTTTCTTAAATTATCACTTTTCTGTGTGGCTTTGGTAAAAAACAAAACAAAACAAAAACATTTTATTTGCGTTCCAATAACGGTTCAGGTCTCAAGTCTTAACAGGACCAATAATATCTTCAAAATATAAGAACAAAGAATAAATAAAAGAACTGTTTTCAAAATGTTTAAAAAATGACCAAAGAGAATCTCTGGTGTATCTTTCTATACACCAACTTTTCAGAGTATGACTTTCACAGATGGCAAGTTGAATCTCAAAACATAGAGCTGAAGGTTAGTGTATTACAGAAGATTCCTAAGTGTATTGAAAATTGGCTGCATTAAAGATCTAATTTGCCTATAGATAAACATCTTGAGCCCTTTAACTATTGGGCTCTTGGCATGGTATTTAGAGGTCTGTGCCACAAGTCAATTTTAGTATGTTCTCTAGACATTTGCATTTGTCAACATTTTGCAATTCTATTGTTCTTTCCATTTCTTTTCGTTAGCACATTGGCTTTTGCACTTTTTTTTTTTCTAAACCTGGAAATGCCAGAAGGACATATGGATAGTTCAGTGGGATATAACTACTTTTTGTCTTCTGACTAGACATATTAGTTCTAGAATAGAAACAAATCCTTACTGCCTATTTGTGAAACACAAACATGACTTTTCCTTTGAGGATATCTTGCTGTGAGTGGCTGCAGTTTGCCAAGGTTCAAACTTTGAAGTAAACCTTTTGCAATCCAAATTAACATACCTTTGGCAACAAGTGACTTCCTGTGGCTAAGAAAGAAAAAAATGGCATAGTTGCTCAAATTTTAATATGATTTTGAAAAGTATTTTCCATTAAAATTTCCATTATATTTTAGGAACAGTTTCTGAAGTAGATTACATTATTTAGTATTCAATTATGTATTGCCTTGTATCATTATCTATTTCTTTATTAGACATTCTAGAATTAGGAATAAGACAAATGTCCCAATAACTCTAAAACAAGTAAAGACAGATTTTTTTAGCGAAATTCCCAACAAAGTAATAGTTAGCATTTCTATAGCATTCTAAGATTTGCTTTTGAAATATTATATATATATATATATATATATATATATATATATATATATATATATATATATCCATTTTACTCAATGAGACTTTTAAGTAACTTGCTCCTGGTTACATATTTAGTAAGTATTTCCAGCAAAAAATTTTTTTCTTTCTTTTTCTTTTTTTGCAGCAAATTTAAACTTTCATATTCCCTCCATCAGTAATATGAAAGTTAAAGAAGACAGAGACTACACAATAATGGGGTGCATTAGTGAAAGCTTATTGGAAAAGCTGACACAAAAATTGAGTCAAAGCAAGGAAAAATTTTCATCAAGTAGAGATTTTGAAGAACAGGGTGCTCAGAGGAAGGGACAAGAAAAGAGAAGAAAAGAGAATAGCAAAAGCTATTCATTGTTTCCTGGAAAAGGAATACATAAAAGATGTAAGATAAGGTAAACTTAGGTATATAAGAGGAAGAAGAGGGAGAATCTTCAAAGTCAGTTTAAAGAGTTTTTTTTTGTATTTTATAGACAATGAAAAGTACAATAGGACACATACAAATAAAACAGTGTTGGAACCATCACATTACATTTGAATTATACCCCTCTAAAAGTAATATTTAATATGAAAAAAAACTATACAAAGAAAGATTATAATTTTATGTATACTCACCTTTCTCCCCTACTATATTGAAATGCTAGAATTTGTTGATATTTCTTAAATAATTCACAATACTGAGGTAATCAAATAATGTATAATGTCAATAGTTCTACAATTTATTACAATGATGGAAATTGTAATCCATCTATGATTTCTTCTCCCATGAAATTCTTGAATGTAGCCCAAAAAATTCATTGCATGGCACCCTGTGTGCTGGAGGCCTTTTGTTTTCTCTTAATAATCCAAGTGTTTCCAGGAGCACTTTGAGCTGTAATGTGTCATCCCTTACTTTTGCTTTGTGACCATTTAATCTTTTCTTCCTAACACTCATTTCCTTGATGACATCTCTTGTTCCTTTATATCAATTTCTCTTTAATTTAAACTTTTAGCTAGCTCAAGCCCATCATGAACAATTCTTTGTCTTCTATGTAATAAACATCTCAATTTCTTGGAGGCAATGATTTTACATGTCTTGCAGTTATATACAACAGTATTTAAAAAATTGAAAACATAGACCTTTTCTTTCAATAAAATAGATATAATAGATAATAAAGAAAACTTATAAGAAAGGATCTTGTGAAGGTAACATTTCCTCATTCCTCATTGAATCAAATCCATTCTCATAATTTAAAAACAAGGAAAATGGGATTTCTTATTCTCTACATTCGGAAAATTGAATAAACTGTTGAATATTTTTTCTAAAAATATATTTGTTCCATGATGTTCTAATAAAGGCTATTGTGATTCACAAATAGATTTTATATAGATGGGAGAATAGGCATAATGATTTATATCCATTAAAATTTTCATGAATTTATTTCAGCACTTATGCGGTAGTAAAATCATGTGATTTCAATGTTTTTGGTCTGACTGTGCTCTTATAATTATATCAACTCCAACACAAATTTCTTTTATCTAAAAAGTTGTCCAATGAAGTCTATTTTCCCACTTTGGTTTACTTTTATGTTATTTCTATGCAGTCAATGAGCACATTTGGAAGTGTAAACATATCTATAACAAAAAAAGTTGCTTATTCACATGCCTCATTGTAATATGAAGGTAAATCTAGGTTCTAAAAAGTTCTGATATATGCTGTACATTTTGGGCATGATCTAAATACAAACTACATCTCTTTTCTGAGAAAAAAAATATTGAATAGTTTATCACTAGTATGCTTATAGTCTGATGATGATTTTTTTAAACAATGGTGACCTATGAAACAAATAACAAAAACCTATCCCTTAATCTTGTGTGAATGCCTTACACATCTGAAGAATGGGGAGGAAAAAAAGATAGAGAATGATAAGGTGCATATATCCTTTAAAATTTTAACCACCTTCAATCACTCAAAATATTTTAAAAACAGAAGCAGCTGAGTAGTCCAGCAGAGAAGAGAGGTGGACCTGGAGTCAGGAATATCTGAGCTCAACTCCAACCTCATATAATTATTAGCTTTGTGATATCAATTAATTCATTTAATTCTATTTTTGGGGAGGTAGAGCCAAGATGGCTGAGAGCACATACAACTTCCTGTGACCTCCTCTGATCTTCTTTCAAACCAATAGCAGATTAAGCTTCTAAACTGGTTTTGGACTCAGAGAATCCACAAATATCTGGAGTACAATACAAATTGAATTGGGCAATTACAAAAAGAGCTAAAAAGTAACTGAAGAAAATAATACATTAAAGATTACAATTGAAGAAATGGAAGTGAATGACTAAATAAAGCTTCAAGAATCAGTAAAAAACAAACAAAAATTAAAAAGTAGAAAAATATATGAAATATACCTTATGAAAAACAACTGACCTGAAAAATGAAACTAGGAGAAACAATCTAAGGATTATTGGACTTTTTAAAAACCATAATGAGGTGTGGAGCCAAGATGGCGGAGAAGATACACGTGAATCTGTAAGCTCCATTCTTCCCTCATTACCAATTAATTAAATCAGCCTCAAAAATAATGCTGGGCTGATAGAAATCACAAGGACTGGAAGCACGACTTACCAGCTGAAGAGAATCTGGAGTTTCAACAGAAAAGGTCGGTTCCCAGGGGAGGAAGAAAAAAGGCCAGCACAGACAGTTAGGTGCTAGCACACTGTGCCAATCAGGCTGGGTAGAGGTCTGGGATCAGAGAAGCCACTGAGATAGAGGAATCTGTCACAGGCTGTTAGTTCTTCTCTGCTTATAAAACAGCAGATCAGAAGAGAAATCAAGCCACTTTAAAATATAAAGCCAGAATCACCTGAATCCAGAAGTGACCTAACAGATTTCAGCACAGCTATGAAGCCTCCATCTGCTGTCTGGGGCTTCACCTTGGAGTCGTTAGAGCTTGAACAGTGGGGACACAGCCAAAGGCAACATCTAATTCACATAGTACCGGGCTTGGCTGGAGGTTGTGGAAATCAGCCGCTGAAGTCCCAGAGAAGCAGAACATTTAAAATAGGGATGGCAGTTTCTGGGCAGACACTTCCAGTTTGAGCACAGGGGCTTTTTACTTCAGCTGCTGATATCTACGCCCCACAGGACGTATTGGCTGGGCTTTGGTGTTGCCTTTACTGTTCAGTCTTAAACCTCAGGGAAGTCTCTAGGACACAAAGCAGGGTCCTTCACTGGGCAACCCTCACAGCACAGCCATACTAATGACCTCTGAGGTACTTCCAGGGAGGGAGAGGGGAACTATTGACCAGAGCTATCACTTAGATCAGGCACAGGGGCCGCAGCATCCATCCAGACTGGGAGGAAGCTGATAAAGAAATAAATATATAAACTTCTTACTCCAAGGGCAGACCCCAAAAGATTTTTTAACCATGAGTATAAAAGCTAAAGAGAATCATTGATTCATTCTACACAGAGAAAGAGTGGGTATCCAACCCTGAGGAAGTTAACAGCAGAGAGTCAGCAGATAAAGCCTAAATGGGAATGATACCTGTTCCCCCATCACATAACATTCTCCTAGAAGAGACTATTAAAAAGTTAAGAGACTTTAAAGAAAAATGGGGAAAGGAAAGAGAAGCTATGATAGAGAATAACAAGGTTCTGAAATTTGAGTTGGAAAAAATAAAGAATTCTCAGGAGATACAGGGAAACAAAATTTGTGAATTAGAAAAGGTTAAAAAATCACAGGAAAGTAAGATTTCTGAATTGGAAAAAATAAAAAAGTCCCAAGAAAGTAGCATTTCTGAATTGGAAAAAGAAAATAGCTCTTTAAAAAAAATAGGGAAATTGAAAAACATTCAATAGAGCAAAATAATTCATTTAAAAACTCAATTGGACATATACAAAAAGAACTAAAAAATGTGAATGAAGACAATAACTCATTAAAAATCAGGACTAAACAAATAGAAATGAATGATTCATTGAGAACCCAAGAATCAGTCAAAAAAAAAATGAAAAGCTGGAGAATAACATCAAATACTTACTGGGAAAATCTGTAGACCTGGAAAATAGATCTAGGAGAGATAATCTGCGGATCATTGGACTTCCCGAAAACTATGACCAAAAAAAGAGCCTAGATTCTATTTTACAGGAAATCATCAAAGGGAACTGTCCAGAGATAATAGAAACAGAAGGGAAAATAGGTGTTGAAAGAATTCATTGAACACTTTCTGAAAAAGACCCTAAAAAAAGAACTCCATGAAATATTGTGGCTAAGCTGCAGAATTACCACACAAAAGAAAAAATATTACAAGCAGCAAGAAAAAAGCAATTCATATATCAAGGCGCCACAATAAGGGTCACTCAAGATCTGGCTGCCTCCACATTAAAAGATCGAAGGGCCTGGAACCTGATATTCTGAAAGGCAAAAGAACAAGGACTGCAACCAAGAATAAACTACCCAGCTAAGTTTAGCATTTTCTTCCATGGAAGACTATGGTCATTCAATGAAACAGAGGAATTCCATTTGTTTCTAAGAAAAAAACCAGACTTAAATAAAAATTTTGATGTACATCCATAAGACTGAAGAGAAACAGAAAAAGGTAAAAAGAACTCTTGAGAACTGTATCTCTGTTGTGGATATAAAGAAAGCCCGCATGGATAATTTGATTTTACTGATATAATAAAAAAGGGGGGAGTAGTAAAGGGAAGGGGTTAGTATCAGAAAAAGGGGAAGGAGAGATACAAAGAGGGAAACTATATCCCAGGAAGAGGCATAGAAAATCTACCACATCTGAGGGAATTTAGAGAGGGGGAGAAACATTGCGTGAATCTTACTCTCATTAGAATAGGCTCAAAGAGTAAATAATGGACATATTTGTTTTTTTAGAAAATTCTCTCTCACCTCATTAAAAGGGGGGAGAGGAAAAGGGAAAAGTAAAAGGGGAATAAGGGAATGGACTTGGAAGGAGGGGGGAGGGATACTAAAAAGGGAGGGCTGTGCATCACAAGTGGGGTCTATAAATTAAATATTGGGGAAGGGGTTCAGTGGGGTCAAGGGAAAAAAGCATAGTCGGGGATAATAGGATGGCAGGAAATACAGAACTAGTAATTTTAACTGTAAATGTGAATGGGACGAACTCTCCCATCAAATGGAGACGGATAGCAGACTGGATCAAAAGTCAGAACCCTACAATATGTTGTTTACAGGAAACACACTTAAAGCAGGGAGATACATACAGAATAAAGGTAAAAGGTTGGAGCAGAATCTATTATGCTTCAGGTAAAGCCAAATAAGCAGGGTTTGCCATCCTTATCTCAGATCAAGCAAAAGCAGAAATTGATCTAATTAAAAGAGATAAGGAAGGAAACTATATCCTGCTAAAAGGTAGCATAGGCAACGATGCTATATCAATACTAAACATATATGCACCAAGTGGTATAGCATCTAACTTCCTAAAGGAAAAGCTAAGAGAGTTGCAAAAATAAATAGACAGCAAAACTATAATAGTGGGAGATCTCAACCTTGAACTCTCAGAATTAGATAAATCAAACCAGAAAACAAATAAGAAAAAAATTAGAGAAAAACTAGGTATGATAGACCTTTGGAGAAAACTGAATGGTGATAGAAAGGAGTATACTTTCTTCTCAGGAGTTCATGGAAGCTATACAAAAATTGACGATATATTAGGACATAAAGATCTCAAAATTAAATGCAGGAAGGCAGAAATAGTAAATACCTTCTTCTCAGATCACAATGCAATAAAAACAACATTCAGTAAGAAGTTAGGGGTAAATAGACCAAAAAGTAATTGGAAACTGAAAAATCTTATCTTAAAGAATGACTGGGTGAAACAGCAAATTATAGAAAAAATTAATAATTTCACCCAAGATAATGCCAACGATGAGACATCATACCAAAATCTGTGGGATGCAGCTAAAGCGGTAATAAGGGGAAATTTTATATCTTTAGAGGCTTATTTGAACAAAATAGAGAAAGAGAAGATTAATGAATTGAGCCTGCAACTTGAAAACCTAGAAAAAGACCAAATTAAAACCCCCCAACCAAAAATCAAACTTGAAATACAAAAATTAAAAGGAGAAATCAATATTATTGAAAGTAAAAAAAAAAAAAAAAAAACTATTGAATTAATAAATAAAACCAAGAGTTGATTTTATGAAAAAGCCAACAAAATAGATAAACCTTTGGTAAATTTCATTAGAAAAAGGAAAGAGGAAAATCAAATTGTTAGTCTTAAAAAGGAAAAGGGGGATCTTTCCACCAATGAAGAGGAAATTAGAGAAATAATAAGGAGTTACTTTGCCCAACTTTATACCAATAAATTTGATAACTTAAGTGAAATAGAATACTTCCTCCAAAAATATAGGCTTCCTATATTAACAGAGGAGGAGATGAACCGATTTAAATAGTCCCATTTCATAAAAAGAAATAGAACAAGCAATTAATCAACTCCCCAGGAAAAAATCCCCAGGACCAGATGGATTTACATATGAATTCTACCTAACATTTAAAGAACAATTAGCCCCAATGTTATATAAACTATTTGAAAAAATAAGGGATGAAGGAGTCCTACCAAACTCCTTTTATGACACAGAAATGGTACTGATACAGGTAGATCAAAAACTGAGAAAGATAATTATAGACCAATTTCCTTAATGAATATTGAGGCTAAAATCTTAAATAAGATATTAGCAAAAAGAATTCAGAAAATCATGCCCAGGAGAATACACTATGATCAAGTACGATTTATACCAGGAATACAGGGCTGGTTTAATATTAGGAAAACTATTAGTATAATTGACCATATTAATAATCAAATTAATAAAAGCCATATGATCATCTCAATGGATGCAGAAAAAGCCTTTGATAAAGTCCAACCATCATTCCTACTAAAAACGCTTGAGAGTATAGGAATAAATGGACTATTCCATAGAATAATCAGGAGCATATATTTAAGACAGTGAGTAAGCATAATATGCAATAGAAATAAACTGCAACCTTTCCCAGTAAGATCAGGAGTGAAACAAGGTTGCCCATTATCACCATTACTATTCAACATAGTACTAGAAATGCTAGCCTCAGCAATAAGAGCCGAGAAAGAGATTCAAGGAATTAGAGTAGGAAATGAGGAAATCAAACTATCACTCTTTGCAGATGACATGATGGTATACTTAGAGAACCCAAAAGACTCTGCTAAAAAGCTATTAGAAATAATTCAGAATTTTAGCAAAGTGTCACGATACAAACTACATCCACATAAATCCTCAGCATTTTAATATATCACAAACAAAATGAAACAGCAAGAGATAAAAAGAGAAATTCCATTCCATATGTTGAGAGTATAAAATATTTGGGAATTCATCTATCAAAGCATAATCATGAATTATATGAGCAAAATTACAAAACACTTGCCACAAAAATAAAGTCAGATTTAAATAATTGGAAAGACATTCAGTGCTCTTGGATAGGCCGAGCAAATATAATAAAGATAATAATACTCCCCAAACTAATCTATTTATTTAGTGTTATAGCAAGTGCAAGGGAACTAATGAAAAAAAAAAAAGTCAGATGAAGGTGGTCTAGGTGTACCTGATCTAAAGCTATATTATATAGTAACAGTCACCAAAATATTTGGTATTGGCTAAGAAATAGACCAGTGGATGAGTGGAACAGATTAGGTACAAAGGACAAAAAAGGGTTCATCTATAGCAATCTAATCTTTGACAAACCCAAAGATACCAACATTAGGGATAAAAATTCATTATTTGAAAAATCTGTTGGGAAAACTGGAAATTATTATGGCAGAAATTAGATATGGATCCACACTTAACACCATATACCAAGATAAGATCAAAATGGTTACATGATTTAGACATAAAGAATGAGATCATAAATAGATTAGAGGAACAGAGAATAGTCTACCTCTCACAACTGTGGAGGAGGAAGGAATTTATGACCAGAGGAGAACTAGAGATCATTATTGATCACAAAATAGAAGATTTTGATTACATCACTAAAAAGTTTCTGTACAAACAATAATAATACAAACAAGATTAGAAGGGTAGTAACAAATTGGGAAAATATTTTTACAGTTAAATGTTCTGATAAAGGTCTCATTTCCAAAATATATGGAGAACTGACCCTAATTTATAAGAAATCAAACCATTCTCCAATTGATAAATGGTCAAAGGATATAAACAGACAATTCTCAGATGATGAAATTGAAATTATATCCCCTCATATGAAAGAGTGTTCCAAATCACTACTGATTAGAGAAATGCAAATTAAGACAACACTTAGATAGCACTACACACCTATCAGATTGGCTAAGATGACAGGGACAAATAATGATGAATGTTGGAGGGGATGTGGGCAAACTGTGACACTAATACATTGTTGGTGGAGTTGTGAAAGAATCCAGCCATTAACGAGAGCAATTTGGAACTATGCCCAAAAAGTTGTCAAACTGTGCATACCCTTTGATCCAGCATTGCTGCTATTGTGCTTATATCCCAAAGAAATACTGAGGAGGGGACAGGGACCTGTATGTCCCAAAATGTTTCTGGCAGCTCTTTTCGTAGTGGCTAGAAACTGGAAGAAGAATGGATGTCCATCAATTGGAGAATGGTTGGGTAAATTATGGTATGTGAAGTTTATGGAATATTATTGCTCTGTAAGAAATCACCAGCAGGAGGAATACAGAGAGACTTGGAGAGACTTTCATCAATTGATGCTGAGTGAAATGAATAGAACCAGAAGATAACTGTACACTTCAATGTTGTATGAAGATGTATTCTGATGGAAGTGGATGTCTTCAACATAAAGAAGATCCAACTCACTTCCAGTTTATCAATGATGGACAGAAACAACTCCACCCAGAGAAGGAACACTGGGAAGCGAATGTAAATTGTTAGCACTACTGTCTATCTACCCAGGTTACTTACATCTTCGGAATCTAATACTTAATGTGCAACAAGAAAATGGGATTTACACACATATATTGTATCTTGGTTATATTTTAACACATGTAAAATGTATGGGATTGCCTGTCATCTGGGGGAGGGAGTAGAAGGAGGGAGGGAATTTGTAAAAATGAATACAAGGGATAATGTTATAAAAAATTACTCATGGATATGTACTGTAATTTTTTTTATAATTATAAAATTAACAACAACAACAAAAAAAATCAACCAAAAATTAAACTTCAAATTCTAAACTTAAAAGCAGAAATCAATAATATTGAAAGTAAAAACAAAAACAAAAACTATTGAATTAATAAATAAAGGGCACAGCTAGGTGGTGTAGTGGATACAGCACTAGCCCTGAATTCAGGAGGACCCAAGTTCAAATCTGGTCTCAGACACTTAACACTTCCTAACTGTATGACCCTGGGAAAGTCAGTTAACCCCAGCCTAAGGAAAAAAAAAAGAATTAATAAATAAAACTAAGAGTTGGTTTTATGAAAAAGCCAATAAAGTAGATAAGCTTTTGGTTAATCTGATCAGAAAAAGGAAAGAGGAAAATAAAATTGTTAGTCTTAAAAATGAAAAGGCGGATCTTTCCACCAATGAAGACGAAATTAGAGAAATAATAAGGAGTTATTTGCCCAACTTTATGTCAATAAATTTGATAACTTAAGTGAAATAGAATACTTCCTTCAAAAATATAGGCTTCCTAGATTAACAGAGGAGGATGTAAACTGCTTAAATAGTCCCATTTCAGGAAAAGAAATAGAACAAACTATTAATCAACTCCCCACGAAAAAATCCCCAAGACCAGATGGATTTACATGTGAATTCTACCAAACATTTAAAGAACAATTAGCCCAATGGTATATAGACTATTTGAAAAAATAGGGGATGAAGGAGTCCTACCAAACTCCTTTTATGACACAGACATGGTACTGATACCCAA
The DNA here is from genome assembly GCF_048593235.1 of Sminthopsis crassicaudata. Classification (NCBI taxonomy): domain Eukaryota; kingdom Metazoa; phylum Chordata; class Mammalia; order Dasyuromorphia; family Dasyuridae; genus Sminthopsis; species Sminthopsis crassicaudata. The sequence goes on along the minus strand of NC_133622.1, from coordinate 98,825,864 downwards.
ACTAGGTAGATTGAAAACTGAGAAAGAAAACTATAGACCAATCTCCTTAATGAATATTGATGCTAAAATCTTAAATAAAATATTAGCAAAAAGACTTCAAAAAATCATCCCCAGGATAATACACTATGATCAAATAGGATTTATCCCAGGAATGCAGGGCTGTTTTAATATTAGGAAAACTATTAGTATAATTGACAATATCAATAACCATATTAACAAAAACCATATGATCATCTCAATAGAGTCAGAAAAAGCATTTGATAAAATCCAACATCCATTCCTATTAAAAATACTGGAGCATATAGGAATAAATAATTCCTTAAAATAGTCAGGAGCATATATTTAAGATAGTCAGTAAGCATAATATGTAATGGAGATAAACTGGAACCTTTCCCAGTAAGATCAGGAGTGAAGCAATGTTGCCCACTATAACCATTACTATTCAATATTGTATTAGAAATGCTACCCTCGGCAATAAGAGTCAAGAAAGAGATTAAAGGAATAAGTGTAGGAAATGAGGAAAACAAACTATCACTATTTGCAGATGATATGATGGTATACATAGAGAACCCCAAAGATTCAACTAAAAAACTATTAGAAATAATCCACAACTTTAGCAAAGTTGCTGGATACAAAATACATCCACATAAATCCTCAGCATTTTTATACATTACCAACAAAATCCAACAACAAGAGATACAAATAGAAATTCCATTCAAAACAAATCTCAAGAGTATAAAATATTTGGGAATCCATCTACCAAAGAAAAGTCAGGAATTATATGAGCAAAATTACAAAACACTTGCCACAAAAATGAAGTCAGATTTAAATAAATGGAAAGACATTCAGTGCCGAGCGAATATAATAAAGATGACAATACTCCCCAAACTAATCTATTTATTTAGTGCTATACCAATCAGACTCCCAAGAAACTATTTTAATGACCTAGAAAAAATAACAACAAAATTCATATGGAAGAATAAAAGGTCAAGAATTTCAAGGGAATTAATGAAAAATAGTCAGATGAAGGTGGTCTAGCTGTACCTGATCTAAAGCTATATTATATAGCAACAGTTACCAAAACCATTGGTATTGGCTAAGAAATTGACCAGTGGATCAGTGGAACAGATTAGGTACAAAGGACAGAGAAGGGTACAACTGTAGTAATCTGGTGTTCCTTCTCTGGGTGGAGTTGTTTCTGTCTATCATTGAGAGAATGACAATTTGATTTCCTCATTACCTACTGTTATTGCTTTAATCTCTTTTTTGACTCTTATTCCTGAGCCTAGCATTTCTCATACAATTTTGAATAGTAAATGTGATAGTGGGCAACTTTGCTTCACTTCTGATCTTACTGGGAAAGGTTCCAGTTTATCTCTATTGCATATTATGCTTACTGAAGGTCTTAAATATATGCTCGTTATTATTTTAAGGAATAGTCCATTCATACCTATACTCGCAAGCATTTTTAGTAGGAATGGATGTTGGATTTTATCAAATGCTTTTTTCTGCATCTATTGAGATGATCATATGTTTTTTTGTTAATTTGGCTATTGATATGGTCAACTATACTTAATAGTTTTCCTAATATTAAATCAGCCCTGAATTCCTGGTATAAATCCTATTTCATAATAGTGTATTATCCTGGGGATGATATTCTGAAGTCTTTTTACTAATATCTTATTTAAGATTTTAGCATCAATATTCATTAAGGAAATTGGTCTATAGTTTTCTTTCTCAATTTTCAATCTACCTGGTTTAGGTATCAGTATCATGTCTGTGTCATAAAAGGAGTTTGGTAGGACTCTTTCATCCCCCATTTTTTCAAATAGTTTATATAACATTGGGGCTAATTGTTCTTTAAATGTTTGGTAGAATTCACATGTAAATCCAGCTGGTCCTGGGAATTTTTTCCTGGGGCGTTGATTAATAGCTTGTTCTATTTCTTTTTCTGAAATGGGACTATTTAAGCAATTTATCTCCTCCTCTGTTAATCTAGGATGCGTATATTTATGTAGGTAGTCATCCATTTCACTTAAGTTATCAAATTTATTGGCATGAAGTTGGGCAAAGTAACTCCTTATTTTTTCTGTAATTTCCTCTTCATAGGTGGACAGTTCCCCCTTTTTATTTTTAAGACTAACAATTTGATCTTCCTCTTTCCCTTTTCTGATCAGATTTACCAATGTTTTATCTATTTTATTGGGTTTTTCATAAAACCAACTTTTGGTTTTATTTATTAATTCAATAGTTTTTTTTTTTTTTTTTACTTTCAATATTATTGATTTCTCCTTTTAATTTTAGTATTTCAAGTTTGTTTTTTGTTTTTTTTTAATTTGGTCTTTTTCTAGCTTTTTAAGTTGCAGGCCCAATTTATTAATCTTCTCTTTCTCTATTTTGTTCAAATAAGCTTCTAAAGATATAAAATTTCCCCTTATTACCACTTTAGTTGCATCCCACAAATTTTGGTATGATGTCTCATTATTGGCATTATCTTGGGTGAAATTATTAATTTTTTCTATAATTTGCTGTTTCACCCAGTCATTCTTTAAGATAAGATTTTTCAGTTTCCAATTACTTTTTGGTCTATTTACCCCTAACTTCTTACTGAATGTTGTTTTTATTGCATTGTGATCTGAGAAGAAGGTATTTACTATTTCTGCCTTCCTGCATTTAATTTTGAGATCTTTATGTCCTAATATATCGTCAATTTTTGTATAGCTTCCATGAACTCCTGAGAAGAAAGTATACTCCTTTCTATCACCATTCAGTTTTCTCCAAAGGTCTATCATACCTAGTTTTTCTCTAATTTTTTTCTTATTTGTTTTCTGGTTTGATTTATCTAATTCTGAGAGTTCAAGGTTGAGATCTCCCACTATTATAGTTTTGCTGTCTATTTATTTTTGCAACTCTCTTAGCTTTTCCTTTAGGAAGTTAGATGCTATACCACTTGGTGCATATATGTTTAGTATTGATATAGCATCGTTGCCTATGCTACCTTTTAGCAGGATATAGTTTCCTTCCTTATCTCTTTTAATTAGATCAATTTCTGCTTTTGCTTGATCTGAGATAAGGATGGCAAACCCTGCTTATTTGGCTTTACCTGAAGCATAATAGATTCTGTTGCAACCTTTTACCTTTATTCTGTATGTATCTCCCAATTTTAAGTGTGTTTCCTGTAAACAACATATTGTAGGGTTCTGAATTTTGATCCAGTCTGCTATCCATCTCCATTTGATGGGAGAGTTCATCCCATTCACATTTACAGTTAAAATTAGTAATTCTGTATTTCCTGCCATCCTATTATCCCCGACTATGCTTTTTTCCCATTGACCCCCCTGAACCCCTTCCCCAGTATTTAATTTATAGACCCCACATTGGACGCACAGTCCTCCCTTTTTAGCATCCATCCCCCATCCTTTTAAGTCTCTTCCCCTTTTTTGTACCTTTCCCTTATTCCCCTTTTCCTTTTTCTTTTTCCTCTCCTCCCTTTTAATAAGGTGAGAGAGAATTTTCTGAAAAACAAATATGTCAATTATTTATTCTTTGAGCCTAGTCTGATGACAGTAAGATTTACACAATGTTTCTTCCCCTCTAAAAATTCAGATGTGGTAGATTTTCTATGCCTCTTCCTGGGATGTAGTTTCCCTCTTTTTATCTCTCCTTCCCCTTTTTCTGATACTACCCCTTTCCCTTTACTACTCCCCTTTTTTATATCAGTAAAATCAAATTATCCATGTGGACTTTCTGTATATCCACAACAGAGATACAGTTCTCAAGAATTCTTTGTACCTTTTTCTGTTTTTCTTCAGTCTTGTGGATGTAGATCAAATTTTTTGTTTGTCTGTTTTTTTTTTTCTTTGAAACAAATGGAATTCTTCTGTTTCATTAAATGATCATAGTCTTCCATGGAACAAAATGCTAAACTTGGCTGGGTAGTTTATTCTTGGTTGCAGTCCTAGTTCTTTTGCCTTTCAGAATATCAGGTTCCAGTCCCTTCGATCTTTTAATGTGGAGGCAGCCAGATCTTGAGTGACCCTTATTGTGGCACCTTGGTATTAAATTGTTTTTTTCTAGCTGCTTGTAATATTTTTTCTTTTGTGTGGTAATTCTGCAGCTTAGCCACAATATTTCATGGAGTTCTTTTTTTAGGGTCTTTTTCAGAAAGTGTTCAATGAATTCTTTCAACACCTATTTTCCCTTCTGTTTCTATTATCTCTGGACAGTTCTCTTTGATGATTTCCTGTAAAATAGAATCTATGCTCTATTTTGGTCATAGTTTTTGGGAAGTCCAATGATCCTCAGATTATCTCTCCTAGATCCATTTTCCAGGTCTATAGATTTTCCCAGTAAGTATTTGACTTTATTCTCCAGCTTTTCATTTTTTTTTTTTTTGTTTTGTTTTGTTTTGTGTTGTTTGACTGAGTCTTGGTTTCTCAATGAATCATTCATTTCTATTTGTTTATTCCTGATTTTTAATGACAATAGTCTTCATTCACATTTTTAGTTCTTTTTATATATGTCCAATTGAGTTTTTAAATGAATTAGTTTGCGCTATTGAATTTTTTTCCATTTCACTAATTTTTTTTTTTTTAGTGAGTTATTTTATTTTTCCAATTCACAAATCCTACCTTCTTGGGAATGTTTTACCTTTTCTAATTCAGAAATGCTGCTTTCCTGTGATTTTTTAACCTTTTCTAATTCACAAATTTTGTTTCCCTGCACCTCCTGTGAATTCTTTATTTTTTCCAACTCAAATTTCAGGATGTTGTTATTCTCTATCATAGCTTCTTTCCTTTCCCCATTTTTCTTTACACTCTCTTAACTTTTTAATAGTCTCTTCTAGGAGAGAGTTATGTGATGGGGTGCAGGTATCATTCCCTTTTAGGGTATTATCTGGAGATTATCAGTTGTTAGCCTTCTTGAGGTTGGATACCCGTTCTTTCTCTGTATAGAAGGTGTCAATCATTCCCTTTCAATTTATTCACACTTCCTTTACACTGATTGCTTACAATTGCAATTCTCTCTTTTTTGAGACAATATTGCTCATAATCACCCATAATTTTTCATTGCATTTCTAGTCATCTCCTTATCAGTTCAAAAAAAGTAAACTATTCTGGGATCTTACTCAGCTTCCTCCCAGATAGGATGGAAAAGAGCAAAATTGTGACAGGGGTATGAGAGACCTCTGAGAGAAAGTTCCCTTCCCCCTCCCCCAGAAATGACTCAGATGTGGTTATCAAGGCTGTGTTGTGAGGAATGCCCAGTGAAGGATCCCCGCTGTGTGGCCTAGAGACTGCCCTGAGTTTTGAAGCTGAACAGTGAAAGCATCACAACCCTGCCACATCCTCCCCCCCCTCCAAACTCCCTCCCTCTCTGTGGGGTCATGGCTATTAGCAGCTGGACTGTGAAAAGCCTCTGTGTTCAAACTGAAAGTCTCACTATCCAGTTAGGAAAATAAGAAAAATGGGTGGATAGGAGACTTTGCTTTATTTGACTATGGGACAGTATTTCTTCAAATGTTCTGAGGGGTACTAATACCAAATGTTGGTTGCCTATAAGATGTGTTGGGGGGAAAATCAACTTCACATTCAACTTCAAGGAAAAGAGGCTGTATAAGGGGATAAACTGTTTTTAGACCATCAGGAGATTTGTCAAAAACAATAACAAGGGATTGAGCATGACTCATTTTTGGCACAATTTTAACATGTATTTTTAAAGGGATACTTACTCATGTGTTTTAACATATTTAATGTATTGGACTACTTGCCATATAAGGGAGAGGGTGGGGGAAAGGAGGGGAAAATTTGGAACAGAAGCTTTTGAAAGGGTCATTGCTGAAAAATTACCCATGCATGTGTTTTGTAATAAGAAGCTTTAATAAAAAAGGGGGAAAGTTACCAAAATTTTGGAAAAGGAATTATCACAAAACCAATATAGTTTCATCAAAAATAACTTATGTTTATACATTTTTTCAATTTTAAAAAGTATTTTTCAATTAGGATGTTAGAGCAGTATTCTCTCTATCCTAGTGGATGACATTAAATCATTATCTTTAAGTGTAGATAGACCTGTTTGGGATGCATCTTAATTCTTACAGAGATCGAGTTTCCATTGGCAACTATGTCATGCAGTGGCCAGAGATTTGAGCCTGAATTCAAAAAGACTCAATTCCAATCTGGCCTCAGAAAATTACTACTTGTATGATTCTGGATAAATTACTTAACATTGCTTCAGTTTTGCCACTTGTAAAATGAGCTGAAAAAGAAAATGGTAAACTATTCAAATATTTTTACCAAAAAAATGATGCAAACAAACCTTGGTTTACTAAGCTCCAACTCTGTTGCAGTATCCCAGTCAACAGATCTGTTAAGAGATGGTCGTAGCTGCTTGGTCTGGTTCTCCAGATTTAGCATGAACACTATTTATTTTAATAGCATTTTATTTTACCAAATACATGCAAAGATATTGTCAAAATTTGCCTTTGTAAAACCTAGTGTTCCAATTTTTTTCTCTCTCACCCCACTGCCCAAGACAACAAGCAATCCAATATATGCTAAACATATTCGATTCTTTAACCATATTTCCATATTCATCATGCCATTCAAGAAAAGACAGCCCAAAAGAGAAAAATGAAAACCAAGAATGAAAAAACAACAAAACAAGCAAAACCAACAAGAAAGGTGAAAATGTTATGCTTTAATCTTCATTGTTTCCTTAATCTCTCTCTTGATGTGAATGGCACTTTCCATCAGAAGTCTGCTAGAATTGCCTTGAATAACCTCATTGTTGTAAAGAATCGAGTCCATTAAAATTGATCATCAGATAATCTTGTTGTTGTTGTGTACTGTGTTCTCTTGGTGTGTCTCACATGAATACTATTTTAAAAGTATCATGTGCTATGTCAGTGTAGGTTATTATTGCTGTTTTTGTAAAATGGTCTATGTAGCCTATCAATTCTATTAGAAAAGAGAGACCAAAATCCAAGGTCTAAATTACTCCCTCTAAATCCCTCCTTTTTTGGCTTTACTTTTGAAAGATGTGGCCAAATAATTCTCATTGGATGAATAATAAATTTTGCAGTTCAATTGCAGAAAAATTATTTTTAAAATACCCTTAAATACTAAAACCTGTAAAAATAAAACAGTATGCTCAGGAATCTTCAGAATATTTTGGCAAAGTTATATTTCTGCCTCTTTTGCTATTACCTAGAATCCTGTTATAGTAGAATCATGTCTAGATGAGAAAAAAAAAACAAAAAAAAAACGATAGTTGCCACTGGCAGAATGACATTTCAGCTCATTACAGAATATAATATTTTTTAAAAACAGAAGTACTGAAAAGATTTTGGTGTCAGGCACCTTAAAATAATTGGTAGAATTTAAGATATATTTGGGAATATCTCAATTAAATGTCTTTCAACCTCTGAGTACATGATTTAGAAAGCTAGAGTTTCTTTGAAGCAGACAACATTTATGAAATTTATTTATGCATGGGATTTTCTGGAAAAAAGGAGATTGATGTCTAGGAACTCTAATGGCATTAGAAATAATATTCTTTTTTTTTTTTCCTAGCCACTATAATATTATAGTTCAGATCTTAGTAGTAGACTATGCTAATGAATTTCCTGCCTTTCAGAAGACTGAAACTAAATTGAAGTTAAAATTGGAAATTCTATTTGATCTCTTAGAAATCTGGGTGTATTCCAGGTCATACTTGTGAAAGTAGCAGCCAAGTATGCTGTCCTTTTTGGGACAGCAGGAGGTCAAACTCCAGGGGACATGACTGGCACTGTAACAGATCAGTGAAAGGCAATCAGGCAGCCGACCAAGATCGTGAAGCTTGGAGCAGAGTTGGCAAAAAGAATGCAACCCAAATTCTCAGAGGAGGACTGTCCTAAGACCCTAGATTCTTAGCCATAAGTGTTATATTCATATTTTCCTAGAGAATCATAGAGAAATAGAAATATGATTCTGGTGGTAGTGCTAATAGTAGTGGAGTGTGTGTGTGTGTGTGTTTGTGTGTGTGACTTTGTATATCTATGTATATGTATTAATCTGTGTGTGTTTACATGTGTTAAATAAAATCTAGATGGTTTACGTATCAAAAGTATTTACCTCCTTCATCTAATTGGTCACCCTGTCAAAAAAGGACATAAGTTTAGTCTGGAAAGATTTTTTTGAAGCTATGTAGGGTATTTGGCATGGCTACTTCCACTTCTAGGGCACTGGAGATCTTGAGTTAGAAAAAAATATCCACTGCCATCTAGTCCAATTTTATCATTTTGCAGATGAAGAAATTGACTTACAGAGGTTAAGTAACTTAGTTAAGATCACCCTTCTAGTAATACACAAGATGGGATTAGAACCAGTGGATTTTTTTTTATATATCAAATGTTTCCCATAATATTCACTTAGCTTGTCCTTAAAAACAAATTCAAGAATTTGGCTAAGAATCACAATCCAGCTCTGGATCCCCTAAATCAAAGAACAATTGGAGATACTAAAATGGGCAAGAAGATATTAGAAAACATAAATGTTGTAGAAATAAATTATTTGATGTATACATAGCTATCATTATATTATAAGGATTCCATCAGTAACTCTTGTTAATATTTACATCATTTAGCATAAAAAAGTTTGTCATACAAAACTCAGTATGTTATAGGGGAATGAATCTTAGACTTGGAGTCAGAAGTCTTGATTTTAAAGCCTAGTTAGTTCTCAGTATGATCATGGATAAGTTGGTAAACATTTCTGAGTCTCACTTTCCATAGACTGAGAAGAAAGGACAGAATTTGAATGCAATACATTAGAGAAAGAAAATTCTAGTTCAGATATGTTATTTAAAAATTGAATAGAGTTCCTTCCAATTTCATGCATATTCAGCATGCTTCTATAATACTGTTAGAATTGTGTAAGGCCAATTTGTGACACATTATTGCTATAATGTGTCAGAAGCAGGAGTTGAATGCAGATCTCCCTCTAAGACCATTATTCTCTGTCTAATACATTATAGTGACTGTAGGAAACAAAATGGATGATCCTAAACGAAGAGTGGGATGATTTCACTTATATGGGAAACTACCTACCAATGCAAATTGTAATCCCCACATACAGCATAGTAAATTCACCTTTGGTAATTCTTCTAGCTGTAAAGACAATCTCTTTTTGGCCAAAGCAGTAGCTCTTCTATCTTGTGTCTTAGGATACCAGAAAAGTTACTTCATTTCTCTTGGACTCAGTTCTCTTTTTTACATAATCAGTATAGGTAAAATATAATTTTCTGTTTTATTTTTTTTTTCAGTTCTAGATCTAAGATCAAAAAAATCCCATTTACATAGCCTCATATTTTAACTTTATCTTTTTTTAAATCTTTGTTTTGGAAGGATTTGTGGTGGAAATTGCCTCTGAAAGATGGAAAGGACAAACCTTAATGATTCCATGAATGAATGCTTTTCTCTAATGTGGGAAGAGCAGATAACATATCTATAATATTAAAAATAAAGAAAAAAGTCAGCCTATATGTTGCAGAAAGGTCAGGTAAGGATGAGGCATATAAACTGACCCCCTCAAAAAGTACAATTACACTGCCTCCATTTTTTTTTCTGTTTTATCCATATTAGTGCATTAATGGGTAGCAATGGCTTGTTTTATTTCTCATAGAGGGACGACATTAACAAAATCCGTTTTGGATACATAAGGGTCAGAAAATGGATCCCTGCAGGGGAACCCTCTTAATCTCCTTAATTATTGATAAGAAGAAATAGAGAAAAATATTTCTCTACTTCAACTTGTAGCCAAGAAGTTGTGAGTCTGAAAAAATATGGATATACAATGGCTCTGGGTATGGCAGGATTTATTTCACAAATTCTTCCACATGCAAAATAAATATGAAAATTGTGACTATTTCAATAAACATTGACGAAACAGATTTAAATTGCTTAGACTCAGAGACCAACTAGTCTTACTCCCTTATTTTACATCTAAGGAAACTGAGGTAAAAATGGAAGCAAATTATCCATGGTTATAGATAGTCTAAACCTCAGATTTATAAAAGAAAACTACTTTAAAGGAATGAAAGGTAGTGTGACATAAGGGGTAAAGGGAAGTAAGGGATTTATGGGTTCAAGTCCTTTATCTGGTACATACTATGCAACCCTAAGTACCTTAATTTCTTAGTGACCTCTATCCATTCTCCAAGATTGCCCACATTTTAGGGGAAATAATGATATGTTTCAGTGAAGAGAAATTTCATGCTGGGAGCTTCCCACATTGATGAAATTATAGTTTTCTGGAAGTCCAATAATCCGCAGATTATCTCGCCTAGATCTATTTTCCAGGTCTATAGATTTTCCCAGTAAGTATTTGACGTTGTTCTCCAGCTTCTCATTTTTTTTTGTTTTGTTTGACTGATTCTTGGGTTCTCTGTGAATCATTCATTTCTATTTGTTCCATCCTGACTTTTAAAAAGTTATTTTCTTCTTTCACAGTTTTTAGTTCTTTTTGTAAATGCCCAATTTCATTTTTAAATGAATTATTTTGCTCTATTGAATTTTTTTCCATTTCCCTAATTTTTTTTTTGAGAATTATTTTCTTTTTCCAATTCAGAAATTCTATTTTCTTGAGACTTTTTTATCTTTTCCAATTCAGAAATCCTACTTTCCTGTGTTTTTTTAATCTTTTCTAATTCATAAATTTTGTTTCCCTGCATCTCCTGTGAATTCTTTATTTTTTCCAACTCCAATTTCAGGACGTTGTTGTTCTCTATCATAGCTTCCCTTTCCTTTCCCCATTTTTCTTCAAACTCCCTTAATTTTTTAAGAGTCTCATCTAGGAGAGAGTTATGTGATGGGGGGCAGGAATCGTTCCCCTTTAGGTTGTTATCTGCTGTCTCTCTGCTGTTAACTTCCTCGGGGTTGGATACCCACTCTTTCTTTGAATAGAAGGAATCTATAGTTTTTCTGGCTTTTTTGCTCATATTTAAAAAATCTTTTGGGGTCTGTCCCTGGGGTAGGAAATTATTTATATACTTCTTTACCAGCTTCCTCCCAGACCGGATGGATGCAGCGGCTCCTGAGCCTGAGCTAAGATAGAGCTCTGGGAGAGAGTTCCCCACCACCTCCCTGGAAGTGCCTCAGAGGTGATTAGCACTGCTGTGCCGGAGGGCGTTGAAAAGTAAAGACAGCACAAAGCCCAGCCTATGTGTCCAGGTGGGGCGTGGATGTCTGCAGCAGGTGATGTGGAAAGCCCCTGTGCTCAAACTGGAAGTGTCTGCCAGAAACCGCGGTCCCTAGTTCAAAGGTTCCGCTTCTCTGGGACTTCCTGGAGCTGAGTTCCACTCCCTCCAGCTAAGCTAGGCAGTGTGTGTTGCCTTGGGGCGTATCCACCCACTTGTCAATCTCTTCACTATTCTCAGGTGGTAGCTGAGGCCACACCCCCTGGTGCCGAGATCTGCTGAGTCACCTCCAGGGTCCGGGGGAAAATCTAATCTGAGTTTTAAAATATTTTGGCTTTCATATCAATACTAAACATATATGCACCAAGTGGTATAGCATCTAACTTTCTAAAGGAAAAGTTAAGAGAACTGCAAGAAGAAATAGACAGTAAAACTATAATAGTGGGAGATCTCAACCTTGCACTCTCAGATTTAGACAAATCAAACCACAAAACAAACAAGAAAGAAATTAAAAAAGTAAATAGAACATTAGAAAAACTAGGTATGATAGACCTTTGGAGAAAACTGAATGGCAATAGGAAGGAATATACTTTCTTCTCAGCAGTTCATGGATCCTATACAAAAATTGACCATATATTAGGACATAAAGATTTCAAAATTAAATGTAGGAAGGCAGAAATAATAAATGCATTCTTCTCAGATCACAATGCAATAAAAGCTACATTCAGTAAAAAGTTAGGGGTAAATAGACCAAAAAGTAATTGGAAACTGAATAATCTCATCTTAAAGAATGACTGGGTGAAAGAGCAAATTATAGAAACAATTAACAATTTCACCCAAGATAATGATAATGATGAGACATCATATCAAAATCTTTGGGATGCAGCTAAAGCAGTAATAAGGGGAAATTTTATATCTTTAGAGGCTTATTTGAAGAAAATTGAGAAAGAGAAGATTAACGAATTGGGCTTACAACTTAAAAGGCTAGAAAAAGATCAAATTATAAACCCCCAACCAAAAATTAAACTCGAAATACAAAAATTAAAAGGAGAAATCAATAAAATTGAAAGTAAAAAAACTATTGAATTAATAAATAAAACCAAGAGGTGGTTTTATGAAAAAGCCAATAAAATAGATAAACCTTTGGTAAATTTGATCAAAAAAAAGAAAGAGGAAAATCAAATTGATAGTCTTACAAATGAAAAGGGGGATCTTTCCACCAATGAAGAGGAAATTAGAGAAATAATAAGGAGTTACTTTACCCAACTTTATGCCAATAAATTTGATAACTTAAGTGAAATGGATGACTTTCTCCAAAAATATAGGCCCCCTAGATTAACAGAGGAGGAGATAAATTGCTTAAATAGTCCCATTTCAGAAAAAGAAATAGAACAAGCTATTAATCAACTCCCCAGGAAAAAATCCCCAGGGCCAGATGGATTCACATGTGAATTCTACCAAACATTTAAAGAACAATTAGCCCCAATGTTATATAAATTATTTGAAAAAATAGGGGATGAAGGAGTCCTACCAAACTCCTTTTATGACACAGACATGGTACTGATACCTAAACCTGGTAGATCGAAAACTGAGAAAGAAAATTATAGACCAATCTCCTTAATGAATATTGATGCTAAAATCTTAAATAAGATATTAGCAAAAAGACTTCAGAAAATCATCTCCAAGATAATACACTATGATCAAGTAGGATTTATTCCAGGAATGCAGGGCTGGTTTAATATTAGGAAAACTATTAATATAGTTGACCATATTAATAATCAAATTAATAAGAACCATATGATCATCTCAATAGATGCAGAAAAAGCATTTGACAAAATCCAACATCCATTCCTACTAAAAACTCTTGAGAGTATAGGAATAAATGGATTATTCCTTAGAATAATCAGGAGTATATATTTAAGACCGTCAGTAAGCATAATATGCAATAGAAATAAACTGCAACCTTTCCCAGTAAGATCAGGAGTGAAACAAGGTTGCCCACTATCACCATTACTATTCAATATAGTACTAGAAACGCTAGCCTCGGCAATAAGAGCCGAGAAAGAGATTCAAGGAATTAGAGTAGGAAATGAGGAAATTAAACTATCACTTTTTGCAGATGACATGATGGTATACTTAGAGAACCCCAAAGACTCTGCTAAAAAGCTACTAGAAATAATTCAAAATTTCAGCAAAGTGGCAGGATACAAAATAAATCCACATAAATCCTCGGCATTTTTATATATCAATAACAAAATGCAACAGCAAGAGATACAAAGAGAAATTCCATTCCAAACAAATGTTGAGAGTATAAAATATTTGGGAATCCATCTACCAAAGAAAAGTCAGGAATTATATGAGAAAAATTACAAAACACTTGCCACAAAAATAAAATCAGATTTAAATAATTGGAAAGACATTCAGTGCTCTTGGATAGGCCGAGCGAATATAATAAAGATGACAATACTCCCCAAACTAATCTATTTATTTAGTGCTATACCAATCAGACTCCCAAGAAACTATTTTAATGACCTAGAAAAAATAACAACAAAATTCATATGGAAGAATAAAAGGTCAAGAATTGCAAGGGAACTAATGAAAAAAACTCAGAGGAAGGTGGTCTAAGTCTACCTGATCTAAAGCTATATTATATAGCAGCAGTCACCAAAACCATTTGGTATTGGCTACGAAATAGACCGGTAGATCAGTGGAACAGATTAGATACAAAGGACAAAAAAGGGTACATCTATAGCAATCTAATCTTTGACAAACCCAAAGATTCCAACATTAGGGATAAAAATTCATTATTCGGAAAAAACTGTTGGGAAAACTGGAAATAAGTATGGCAGAAATTAGATATGGATCCACACTTAACACCATATACCAAGATAAGATCAAAATGGGTCCATGATTTAGGCATAAAGAGGGAGATAATAAATAGATTAGAGGAACAGAGGATAATCTACCTCTCAGACTTGTGGAGGAGGAAGGAATTTATGACCAGAGGAGAACTAGAGATCATTATTGATCACAAAATAGAAGATTTTGATTACATCAAACTAAAAAGTTTCTGTACAAATAATACTAATGCAAACAAGATTAGAAGGGAAGTAACAAATTGGGAAAATATTTTTAAAAACAAAGGTTCTGACAAAGGTCTCATTTCCAAAATATATAGAGAACTGACCATAATTTATAAGAAACCGAACCATTCTCCAATTGATAAATGGTCAAAGGATATGAACAGACAATTCTCAGATGATGAAATTGAAACTATTTCCACTCACATGAAAGAGTGTTCCAAATCACTACTGATCAGAGAAATGCAAATTAAGACCACTCTGAGATACCACTACACACCTGTCAGATTGGCTAAGATGACAGGAACAAATAATGACAAATGTTGGAGGGGATGTGGGGAAATTGGGACACTAATACATTGCTGGTGGAGTTGTGAAAGAATTCAGCCATTCTGGAGAGCAATCTGGAATTATGCCCAAAAAGTTATCAAACTGTGCATACCCTTTGACCCAGCAGCGCTACTACTGGGATTATATCCCAAAGAAATACTAAAGAGCGGAAAGAGACATATATGTGCCAAAATGTTTGTGGCAGCTCTTTTTGTTGTAGCTAGAAACTGGAAGATGAATGGATGTCCATCAGTTGGAGAATGGTTGGGTAAATTGTGGTATATGAAGGTTATGGAATATTATTGCTCGGTAAGAAATGACCAGCAGGAGGAATATAGAGAGGCCTGGAGAGACTTAAATCAACTGATGCTGAGTGAAATGAGCAGAACCAGAAGATCACTGTACACTTCAACAACAATACTGTATGGGGATGTATTCTGATGGAAGTGGAAATCTTCAACATAAAGCAGATCCAACTCACTTCCAGTTGATCAATGATGGACAGGGGTAGCTGCACCCAGAGAAGAAACACTGGGAGGGGAATGAAAATTGTTAGCACTAATATCTGTCTGCCCAGGTTGCATGTACCTTCGGATTCTAATGTTTATTGTGCAAAAAGAAAATGATATTCGCACACATGTATTGTACCTAGATTATATTGTAACACATGTAAAATGTATGGTATTGCCTGTCGTCGGGGGGAGGGAATAGAGGGAGGGGGGGTAATTTGGAAAAATGAATACAAGGGATAATATTATAATATATATATATATATATATATATATATATATATATATATATATATATATAATAAAAAAAAAAAAGAAAAAAAGAAAAAAAAATAAATAAATTAAAAAAAAAAAAAAAAAAAAAAAGAAAAAGGTGGATTTAGAGTCAGGGGTTGTGGTGATTCTTGAATTACTTCAGTTGTGTCCAACTCTTTGTGCACCTATTTGAGGTTTTCTTGGCAGAGATAACAGAATAGCTTGCCATTTCCCTCTCCAGTTCATTTTACAGATGAGGAAACGAAGACAAACAAGGTTAAGTGACTTTCCCAGGTTCACATAGCTAGTTAAGTATCTGAGGTCAGATTTGAACCCAGGAAGATGAATCTTCCCGATTCCAACCATGTAATTGCTGCGGCAGAGTTGGCTTAACACAAACAAGGTTTGCCATTTATAACAATGATCCTTCTTTCTGCCTAACACTTTCTTCATCAGAGAAAGATCAGAGAGACAGGAACCCTTTGGCCACTGGATCGAAAGCAGCTGCTCTTCAGATCATATTCCATGGGCAGCACGTTCTCTTTCCCACACGTCTCTGAGGTGAGAGAAATGTGATCTGCTGTTTCCTGAGCTGTGAAATGAGGATAATAATAGCATCTACCTCAAAGTGGGGTTTGAGTCTTAAATGATATAATGTACATAAAGCTTTTTGCAAACTATACAATGTATCATGGCTGTGATACTTGTTATCTCCCTATCTTTATCAATGAGACTCAGAAGGAAATGGCTCTGGAACAAGTTATCATCTTGATATTATTCTTTTATATTTAATGTTCTATTGCACAGGTAGATAAAATTACTGCTGTTTTGGAACTAAGAGTTTCAGATGCAAGCTCAATCTTCAAGAGTTAATGAAAGGAGTGTCAGTACCACAGCTCCAGTATCACACAGGATTAAGGGGATATGAGTGCCACTCTGCCCATATGAGTCTGATTTCCCTGCTAGGTCTCTGTGTTTTAAAAGCTTCTCATTACATATATACCAGAAAGCATAAAGCATGGCGGCATTTCTGGAAAAAAAAGTTATTCCTAAGCTTTTATGGAACAATGTTACATCAGAGAAATCGTGGGCAACAGCAATTGAGTTTATAATAACTTTCTGGTACCAATAAGTATGGTATGGGTTTGTTTTTGGTTTTTTTTGGTTGAGTTCTGTGGGATATTTCAAGGATATTTAGTATGAGAATTTGTTGCCTGTTGGGCTGTGAAATATGATAGCAAGTTTGTCCTATAGAATTCTGGTCACCAGACCCGGTCTTGGTGGGTATGCACAAGGTATCTGATATACAGTTTTCTACCATTTTCTTGCTTTACTTACATTGATTGCCACATCTAGGTTCCTTTAGGACAATCTTTATGTAATTTCTTTTGGCAATAATCTGTTCCCAAATTGCTATCATAAACTCCATTCCATAAAAAAAAAAAAAAAAAAAAAAAAAAAAAAAAAACATTAATTAGAGCTACATACCAAATATTTTACTATTTAAATATATGCTGCTTTATTTCAACTATATTTCTATATTATATAAATTATATACATATATATGTATGCATATGTGTATATATGCATATATGTATATGTAAATTACAGTTTTGGAAATTACATATGCATAATTCTAGAACTGCAATTTTGTCAAAAATTCATAGCAGATCACTTTCCACATGTGCAGATAAACAACTATAATAGTGGGAGATCTCAACCTTGCACTCTCAGAATTAGATAAATCAAACCACAAAATAAATAAGAAAGAAATTAAAGAAGTAAATCGAATATTAGAAAAATTAGGTATGATAGATCTTTGGAGAAAACTGAATGGTGACAGAAAAGAGTATACTTTTTTCTCAGCAGTTCATGGAACCTTTACAAAAATTGACCATATATTAGGACATAAAAATCTCAAAACTAAATGCAGGAAGGCAGAAATAGTAAATGCTTTCTTCTTAGATCACAATGCAATAAAAAATACATTCAACAAGAAGTTAGGGGTAAATAGACCAAAAAATAATTGGAAACTAAATAATCTTATCTTAAAATAATTGGGTGAAACAGCAAATTATAGAAACAATTAATAATTTCACTCAAGATAATGACAATGATGAGACATCATACCAAAATTTGTGGGATGCAGCTAAAGCAGTAATAAGGGGAAATTTTATATCTTTGGAGGGTTACTTGCAGAAAACAGAGAAAGAGAAGATCAATGAATTGGGCTTGCAACTAAAAAAGCTAGAAAAAGACCAAATTAAAAACCCCCAATCAAATACTAAACTTAAAATTCTAAAATTAAAAGGAGAAATTAATAATATTGTAAGTAAAAATACTATTGAACTAATAAATAAAACCAAGAGTTGGTTTTATGAAAAAAACAATAAAATAGATAAAACTTTGGTAAATCTGATTAGAAAAAAGAAAGAGGAAAATCAAATTGTTAGTCTTAAAAATGAAAACGGGGAACTGTCCACCGATGAGGAGGAAATTAGAGAAATAATAAGGAATTACTTTGCCCAACTTTATGCCTATAAATTTGATAACCTAAGTAAAATGGAGGACTACTTCCAAAAATATAGGCTTTCCAGATTAACAGAGGAGGAAATGAATTACTTAAATAGTCCCATTTCAGAAAAAGAAATAGATCAAGCTATTAATCAATTCCCTAAGAAAGAATCTTCAGGATCAGATGGATTTACATGTGAATTCTACCAAACATTTAAAGAACAATTAGCTCCAATGTTATATAAACTATTTGAAAAAATAGGGAGTGAAGGAATCCTACCAAATTCCTTTTATGACACAGACATGGTACTGACAACTAATCCAGGTAGGTTGAAAACGGAGAAAGAAAACTATAGACCAATCTCCCTAATGAATATTTATGCTAAAATCTTAAATAAGATACTAGCAAAAAGACTTCAGAAAATCATCCTCAGGATAATACACTACGATCAAGTAGCATTTATACCAGGAATGCAGGGCTGGTTCAATATTAGGAAAACTATCAGTGTAATTGGCCACATTAATAATCAAATTAACAAAAATCATATGATCACCTCAATAAATGCAGAAAAAGCATTTGATAAAATCCAACATCCATTTCTATTAAAAACACTTGAGAGTATAGGAATAAATGGACTTTTCCTTAAAATAATCAGTAGCATCTATTTAAAACCATCAATAAGAATCATATGTAATGGGGAAAGATTGCAACCATTCCCATTAAGATCAGGGAGTGAAACAAGGGCATCCACTATCACCATTACTATTCAGTATTGTATTAGAAATGCTAACTTTGGTAATAAGAGTGGAGAAACAAATTAAAGGAATTAGAGTACGTAATGAGGAAACCAAATTATCACTCTTTGCTGATGATATGATGGTATACATAGAGAACCCCAAAGATTCAACTAAAAACTATTAGAAATAATCCACACCTTTAGAAAAGTTGCAGGATACAAAATAAATAGACATAAATCATCAGCATTCCTATATGTCACTGACAAAGTCCAACAGTTAGAACATACAGAGAGAAATTCCATTTAAAGTAACTACCGATAGTATAAAATATTTAGGAATCTATCTGCCAATGGAAAATCAGAAACAATATGAGCAAAACTACGAAACACTTTCCACACAAATTAAGTCTGACCTAACCAATTGGAAAGATGTTAAATGCTCTTGGATAGGGAGAGCAAATATAATAAAGATGACAATACTACCTAAACTAATTTATTTATTTAGCACTATGCCAATCAGACTCCCCAAAAAAACTATTTTAATGCCCTAGAAAAAATAACAACAAAGTTCATATGGAAAAAACAAAAGGTCAAGAATATCAAGGGAATTAATGAAAAAAAAATCAAATGAAGGTGGCCTAGCTGTAGCAGATCTAAAATTATATTATAAAGCAGTGGTTACCAAAACCATTTGGTATTGGCTAAGAAACAGACTAGTTGATCAGTGGAATAGGTTAGGTTCACAGGACAAAATAATCAATAACTCTAATATCCAAGTGTTTGACAAGCCCAAGGACTCTAGCCTTTGGGATAAGAATTCAATGTTTGACAAAAATTGCTGGGAAAATTGGAAATTAATATGGCAGAAACTAGGCATTGACCCACACATAACACTGTACACCAAGGTCATGTCAAAATGGATTCATGACCTAGGAATAAAGAATGAGATTATAAATAAATTAGAGGAACATAGGATAGTTTACCTCTCAGACCTGTGAAAGAAAAATGAATTTATATCCAAAGAAGAACTAGAGATCATTATTGATCACAAAGTAGAAAACTTTGATTATATCAAATTGAAAAGTTTTTGTACAAACAAAACTAATGCATATAACGTTAGAAGGGAAAGAATACACTAGGAAAACATTTTTACAGTCAAAGTTTCCAATAAAGGCATCATTTCCAAAATATATAGAGAGCTGACTCTAATTTATAAGAAATCAAGCCAATCTCCAATTGAGAAATAGTCAAAGGATATAACCAGACAATTCTCAGATGAAGAAATTGAAACTATTTATAGTCATGAAATCAATTGGGGAATAGATTAAAAAGCTGTAATATGTGATTGTGATGAACACTATTATGTTTATAAAAAAATGACAAGTAGGATGCCTTCAGAAAAATCTCATGAGACTTACATGAACTGATACAGAGTGAAGTGAGCAGAAGCAGAACAGTGTACACAATAACAGCAATATTGTATGACTAATAACTCTGAATGACTTCTTCTCTGAAAGACTTAGAATAGAAAATGCTATGTATCTCCAAAAGAACTAATGAAATTTGAATACAGATTAAAGCATAATATTTAACTGCATTTATTTTTTGCTCTTTTTTGCAATATGGCTAACACAGAAATATATTTTGCCTGATTTCATGTATAAAATCTGTATTGCATTTCTTCTCCTTGTAGTAGTTGGAATATGTCTGTGACAAAGATAATTTAAACTTAAAATGTGTTTAAAAAGTAATGGTCTATTTAACATGTATAAGAATACCTGCCATCTAGGGGAGAGGGTTGAGGGAAGAGCGGGAAAATTTGGAACAGAAGGGAGTACAAGGGATAATGTTGTAGAAAATTAACCATGCATATGTACTGTCAAAAAAAATGTTAAAAAATATTAAAACATTTTAAAAAATTTTAAAATTAATGTTAATTTTTTAAGTTCGTCTGGGAGTCTATAATCTGTCATTATGATTTATAAATTTCTTTTAAATTATGTAAATGATAATAAAATACTTCCTATAGAATATTATATTTTATGAATTGTAAATTCAAATTTATATATTTTCAAATATAATATTTAAATCCAAATTACACAGATATTACAAAGATTATATCTGGGATAAAATTTGAATCTTGGTTTTCTAGTTTAGAGTTAATACTCATTCTGCATTATAACCCTCCTTTTTTTTTTTTTTTAATACATTTACTCATTCCCCTCAGAATTATTGTCTGTTTGATAAGGGTTGATACAGCAGTGGTTTCCTCCACAATAAGTTAATTCTTGGCTCTCTCTTCCTAAATAAAGAGGGAAGAAAGCTGGAAGGAGTGAGGAGGGAAATTCTCTCTCCTCTCTCTTTCTCATTCGTCATGCAGTACTTTTAGCCTCATGAGAGATCCATTTAGCCTATTCATTTCCAAGGAAAAGGTAAATCTCAGTTTCTAGTGTATTCCTACCTTTCTTTGTCACTTTAACTTGCAAAATTTCTTCTTTCTCAATTAAAGTTGTGACCATTATCTCTTTTCCAGTTATTCATCTCTTCATTCTCCCAAATCAGTCTTTTCTATAAACACACACTTTGATATGTGGATAACTGATTTATGCTTTAATATTCTTATTAATCTTCCTTTATTCTTTAAAAAATTTAAGGTAGGACTTAATTTTTAGTATACTAAGTTAACTGGCATGCATGTTAGAAATGTGTTAGGATTACAAGGTGAGAACTCAGGTTGTCTGGACAGTGACAAGGCATGTGAGAACATAATGGGCATGGGGAAATACTTCCACCAATGAACTTGCTTCTCTTAGAATTCCTAAGGTGTAAACTCCCTTTAAAAGCCCGAACCAAAGGTTTGAGCCAGAGAACTGTCAAGTCAACCTGAGTTCTCACCTTGTAATTGTCCAGACAACCTGAGGTCTCACCTTGTGACTCTCCAGACCACCTGAGTTCTCACCTTGTCACTGTCCAGACAACCTGAGTTCTCACCTTGTAATCCTAACAGAAATGAATTCATTTGAATATTCTTTTAAAATTATCCCATAGTCTATTTTCATATTTACTTTTCATCTATTTCCCTCCTCTGGTACCAGCAGTTCAGTTACAATTTTTCAATAAGTTGGATTACTTTTCCCTATTAGCCAATATAACTCATTGTATGATTCCTCTTTAGGGGAATGTTTTTACTTTTCTGAATTGCAAAAAAGATACAACTATGAGGGGAAATAATCCCATACCTAAAAACCTTGGGTTCAAAGAACTGTGAAATACTGAACTTTCCTTCAGTGCCTTCTATAACATTATAATGGAAATTCAAGGCTTACATTCCTCTTCTACTCCCATCACTGGCTATTTGCCAGAGTTCACATTGAGGATTTTAGTACATGGAAGACTTTATTTTGATGTTGCACATGGAAAAAAAAAAAGTTTGATTTACTGAACTTGAAAAACAGAAATATTTTAGCCCAAGAGTTTTGTTCATTAAAGTGGTATTTAGTTTTTAACTAAATAGAGCAAGGTAAATAGGCTGCTTAAGGAATGTGTCATCTTTTCAAAGTAGCGAGCATGTATATTTTTCCTTCCAAAGTATTCTTATTGATTTATAAAACACATTGAAGATCCTAAAGTCATTAAAAAAAGAAAATCTTGTATGCTAGCCCTAAATAATAGAAAGGCAATTATAAATAATAAAAATAGATGTCGTTTACAGGAGAATGATGCTCATGCGTATTTAGATTGTCATCAGTACTTCAAAGCAATCTTACAACTCATCCCCATAAAGAAAAAAAGAAAAAATTCAGTGATATACATTTTTCTCCCTCAGCTAGATTATTTTCCCTTTCCTGGACATGGCCATAAAATTCAATTTATATTAATTCAGCTTTCTGAGGACCTACTATGAACATGGCACTAGAATTACCCAAAGGTTTCTTCTTGAATGATTTATTTATAGATGGAATTCTATTGAATGTTCTGAAAACTATATACATTTAAAAGTTCAAGTAGAAGTGATTGATGATATTATTAGAGGAGGGGACAACATAAAAATATACAGAGAAAAATACTGGGTTTTTTAAAGCTTTTTACTTTCAAAACGTATGCATAGATGAGTTTCAACATTCATCCTTTGCAAAATATTGTGTTCCAATTTTTCCCTCCTTTCCCCTCACCCCCTCCCATAGGCAGCAAGTAATATATGTTTGACATATGCAATTCTTCTATACATATTTCCACAGTTATGCTGCAAAAGAAAAGTCAATTAAAAAAATAAGAAAACAAAATGCAAGCAAGAAACAATAAAAAGTGAAAATACTATGTTGTCATACACACTCACTCCCCACTGTCCTCTCTATGGGTGCAGATGTCTCTCTTCATTACAAAACCATTGGAATTGGCCTGAATCACCTTGCTGTTGCAAAGAGCCACATCTATTAGAACAGATCATTATGTAATCTTTCTGTTGCTGTGTATAGTGTTCTCCTGGTTCTACTCATTTCACTTAGCATCATTTCATCTAAATCTCTCTAGGCCTCTGTGAAATCATTCTGCTAAACATTTCTTATAGAACAATAATATTCTATAACATTCATATACCATAACTTATTCCGCCATTCTTCAACTGATGGGCATTTACTTAGTTTCCAGTTTCTTGCCATCACAAAAATGTCAGCTACAAATATTTTGCTCCTAGGGGTCCTTTTCCCTTTTTTATGATGTCTTGGTGATACAGGCCCAGTAGAGATCCAGCTGAATCAAAGTGTATGCACAAGTTTGGAGGCCCTTTGGATGTAGTTTCAAATTGTTCTCCAGAATGGTTAGATCTGTTCACAGCTCCACCAACAATGTATTAGTGTTCCAGTTTTCCCACATCCCCTTCACCATTCATGATTTTCTTTTCCTATCTGAGAGATATGTAGTGGTACCTCAAAATCTTAATTTGCATTTCTCTTATCAATAGGAATTTACAACATTGAAAAAATACTGTTTTATTAGAAGAAAATGTTTTTATGAGAAAAAAATTAATTGGATTTCAAAGACTTAACAAATGTGAGATACTAAGATATGGAGATAAAAATATTTCTTTATGGAATGAATTGTTATGTGGATAGTGAAAGGAGCAGGCACTGAATTTGTTGACAGATTACTGGGTTGAACCTGCCCCTGCATTGTGAAAGAAAACGTAGATCTTCCACCCTAATGAAAATTAAAAAAAAAAAAAAAAACCTACATAAAAATTAAGCTAATAATAAATAGATAAATAGGGAAAGTAATAGAGAAGGCTTTGATCTATATTCAGACTCAATCAATTCCTTCTCTGGGTATGGATAAGATTTTTCATAAGAAATCCTTCAGAGTAGGTGTGGATGATTGTCCTACTGTAAATAGCAATCATTTATAACCATTCAAGACCAACTATGTATTTTTATTTTTATTTTATTTTATTTTATTGAAAACAAAGTCACTTTATTATAAATTTTTGACAGTATATATGCATGAGTAATTTTTTTATAACATTATCCCTTGTAATCATTTTTCCAAATTATCCCCTCCCTCCCTCTACTCCCTCCCCTAGATGACAGGCAATCCCATACATTTTACATGTGTTACAATACAACCTAGATACACTATATGTGTGTAAATCCAATTTTTTTGTTGCAAGTTAAGTATTAGATGCTGAAGGTATAAGTAACCTGGGTAGATGGATAGTAGTGCTAACAATTTACCTTCACTTCCCAGTGTTCCTTCTCTGGGTGTAGTTGTTTCTGTCCATCATTGATCAACTGGAAGTGCCAACTATGTATTTTTTTATACAATATTTCACTTTTCAAATTTTTTCCCTCTGAGAACATCCTGTTTATTATTTTCCAAAGACCAATAATATTCCTTTAGAGAAATTTTCTTCATTTTTTTTACAATTTGTATTGCTAATTGTATTTATCCCCATTCATTCTATCTCTTTCACACTGCCTTCCTCAAAACTATTTTGCTACTGACTACTTCATCCCCCAACATTCCCTCTCTTTTATGGTCCTCCCCCCTTTGTATATCCCATTAACTTCTTATTTTATTGGAAGGTAAGATAGATTTTATACCCCTATTGTGTATGAATGATTACTTCCTTATGCTTCTCCAAAGTCCTGCATTTGAAAATCAAATTTTCCATTCAACTCTGGTCTTTTTTTTCATCATGAATACTTGAAAATCCCCTTTCATTGCATAACCACTTTTTTCTCTGAAAGATTATACTCAGTTTTGCTGGGTAGGTGATTCCTGGTTGCAATTCTAGCTCCATTGCTCTCTGGAATATCATATTACAAGACTTCCAATCCTTCAATGCAGAAGCTGTTAAAACTTTTGCTATCCTGACTGTGGCTCCATTATACCTGGATTATTTCTTTCTGGATGCTTGCAATATTTTTTCCTTGATCTGGGAGTTACAGAATTTGTCTATAATATTCCTTGGAGTTTTTATTTTGGAATATCAGGAAGTGATTGGTGGATTCTTTTCATTTCTATTTTACCTTCTGAATCTAGAATTTCAGGATAATTTTCCTTGATAATTGCTTAAAAGATGATGTCCAGGCTCTCTTTTTGATCATGACTTTCAGTTAGGACAATAATTTTTTAAATTATCTCTTCTATATCTATTATGTGGATCAATTGTTTTCCAATTAAGTATTTATTATTATTATTATTATTATTATTATTATTATTATTATTAACAAAACATATGCATAGGTAATTTTTCAACATTGACCCTTGCAAGCACATCTATTCCAATTTTTCCCCTCCTTCCCTCCACACCCTCCCCTAGATGACAGGCAGTCCCATATTTATAGTTATATTGTTGCACAAGAAAAATTGGATTTAGAATGAAAATAAAAATAATCTGGGAAGAAAAACAAAAATGCAAGCAACCAACAACAGAAACAGTGCAAATGCTATGTTATGGGTATAGCTGGTTATGTTCATCACTAATCAATTGGAACTGAATTGTATACTCTCATTGCTAAAAATAGCCACTTCCATCAGAATTGATCCAATGAGATATTTCACATTTTTCTATTTTTCATTTTTTGGTTTTGCTTTATTTAACTTGATTTCTTAGAGTTTAAGCCTGGACTGGCCTGGAGCTGGATTTGAGGCTGCACCTGTACTCCCACACTGGTATCATAGACTTTTTCTGCTGAGTTTCTAAGTTGCATTCAGGTGGAAAATGTTCGTTCCATTTTTTCATGTCTTCTGATGCTCTAAACTTTGTTTAGAGTCATAATTTAAAGGAATTTGGAGCAATATGGGGAATAGATTGAGCAAGTTTCATCTTGGACAATCGAATAACTTTTTACCCATCATCAAATTTTTAAGTCATGAGAAACCTGGCTTCAGATCCTGATTATTTTACTTAATACCTGTGTTTATCTTAGATAAACCAAAACCAATTATGTATAACTTTAAAAATAATTACAATATATAATTATTATGATAGTGATAATGATGATGATCATAAGCACCATCATTATCTATGTAACAATAATACTTATTATTAGACAAATTTATTATTATTATTTATTTTTAAAAGAAAATTCTTAAAAAACACAAACTATATAGAAATAGATAACAACATAGAAATTTCTCAAAAGCTTGATACAGCAATGCCAGTTTGACCTCCAGATAAACTCGTTCTACCTCAGTATATCTGATACATATTATGAGGAGTATGAGAAATAAGATTTTTAAAGATGTTGTCAAAACAGTATGAAAGGAGGGATGAAATGTCTTTTGAGTTAAGAAAGTGGCTAAACCACAAAGTTCCTGATATAGGGGTCCAGGCATAAACTGAAATGGGCCAGGGTCAATGACCCAAGACTTTTGCTAGTGTCACATATATATTAACTGACACACCCCCAGGGAGAAGACAGCTGACATTTCCTGACATATAGAAAGAGGGGATAAAGACAATTGCAATTCAAATTTTAAATCATTACAAATGTAATTTGCTAATATTTTATTTAAGATTTTTGCATCAATGTTCATTAAGTAGATTACTCTATAATTTTCTTTCTCTGTTTTCTTTCTACCTGGTTTAAGTATCAATAATATGTCTGTGTCATAAAAGGAATTTGGTAGGACTCCTTCAATCACTATTTTTTTTCAAATAGTTTATATATGATAGAAGTTAATTGTTCTTTAAATGTTTGGTAGAATTCACAGCTAAATCCATCTGGTCCTAGGGATTTTTTCTTAGAGATTTGATTAATAGCTTGCTTTATTCTTTTTCTAAAATGGGACTATTTAATCAATTTACTTCTTCCTCTGTTAATCTGGGCAAGCTATATCTTTTCAAGGTGAAAATCTATTTCATTTATGTTATTTATTTATTTATTTGCATATTTATTTATTGGAATAAAGTTAGGCAAAGTAGCTCCTAATTATTGCTCTGATTTCCTCTTCATTAGTGGAAAGTTCTCCCTTTTCATTTTTCAGACTACAATTTGATTTTTCTGTTTCCTTTTTCTAATCTAATTTACCAAAGGTTTATCTATTTTGTTAGTTTTTTTCATAGAAGTAACTCTTAGTTTTATTTATTAATTCAATAGTTTTTTACTTTCAATTTTATTAATCTCTCCTTTTATTTTTAGAATTTCAAGTTTAGTGTTTGATTGGGGATTTTTAATTTGCTCTTTTCCTATTTTTTTTAGTTACAAGCCTAATTCATTGATTTTCTCTTTCTCTATTTTATGCAAATAAGTCTCTAGAGATATAAAATGTCCTCTTATTACCACGTTGGCTGCATCCCACACATTTTGGTATGTTATCTCTTTATTGGGTGACATCATTAATTGTGTCTATGATTTGCTGTTTCACCCTTTCATTCTTTAGGATGAGATTATTTAGTTTCCAATTACTATTTTGTCTATTTTTCCCTTTTTTGGACTTTTTATTGACTTTTTATTGAATGTAATTTTTATTGCATCATGATCTGAAAAGGATGCATTTACTATTTCTGTCTTT
The DNA here is from genome assembly GCF_048593235.1 of Sminthopsis crassicaudata. Lineage (NCBI taxonomy): Eukaryota > Metazoa > Chordata > Mammalia > Dasyuromorphia > Dasyuridae > Sminthopsis > Sminthopsis crassicaudata. Next base: position 98,798,246 of record NC_133622.1, on the reverse strand, counting down.
CTACATTTGAATTTGAGGTCTTTATATAATAATATATGGTCAATTTTTGTATAGATTCCATGAACTGCAGAGAAGAAAAATGTATACCTTTCTGTCTCCATTTAGTTTTCTCCAAAGATCTATCATATCTAACTTTTCTAGCATTCTATTTACCACTTTAACTTCTTTCTTATTTATTTTGTGCTTTGATTTATCTATTTCTTGCAATGACCGAGTTAGTACCCTGGATACCTTAGACAGCCAGAGTCAGGATAAGCAAAAGTCCTTGGTCTTTATTCTTTGTCTTTAGTAGTAGAAGGGAATTAGGTGGATGCAGGATCTCCTGCACTTTCCTTCTCTTCCTCTCCCGCCAAAAGTGACTCTGGCTGGTCTTACTCTGTAAAGTCCTGTTGTTTCCAGAAACTGCCAATCGCTCTCTGGATGGAGATCTGCTGTCTCAACTGCCGCCAACTCTGACCTCATGTAGAGACTCTTTCCTTGCTCAATGGTGTCTTCTTTTATTCTCCCAGAGAATGGGCGTGGGATAACACAAGGGCTTCTGGGAAAAAATACTTCAACCAATGAACTTGCTCCTCCTAAACATGCAAGCTCCTCCCCAGAAGTTCAAAGGGGTTAAACTCCCAGTAAAGGCTGGAACTAGAGAACTGTTAAGTACCAACTTAGTAAGAAGCTAATATCTCATTATCTCATTAGCACTTAGTAAAAACCTAACATTACTCCACCCCCAGTCCCTCCTACAATTCTCTTTATACACCAAATGATTGAGCCAGCACAGAATAGTGGGAATTTTCCATTATTTTTCCAAGCATATTCTAATAAAGTATTGTCCAATAAGTAATTAGTCTTATGTTCTTGGTTGTCCAAGTGTACCTACTCAGAGTTTCAGCCCTTTATATCTCCTGCTTTCTTTTCTTTTTTTTTTTTTTTTTTTTTTTTTTTTTTAATTTTTTATTTTATTTTATAATTATAACATTTTTTGACAGTACATATGCATGGGTAATTTTTTACAACATTATCCCTTGCACTTACTTCTATTCAGATTTTTTCCCTTCCTCCCCCAACCCCCTCCCCCAGATGGCAAGCAGTCTTATATATGTTAAATATATTACAGTATAATTTAGATACAATATATGTGTGTAGAACCGAATTTTTTGTTGCACAGGAAGAATTGGATTCAGAAGGTAAAAATAACAGTTTACATTCATTTCCCAGTGTTCCTTTTCTGGATGTAGCTGGTTCTGTCCATCATTAATCAATTGGAATTGGATTAGTTCTTCTCTATGTTGAAGAAATCCACTTCCATCAGCATACATCCTCGTACAGTATCATTGTTGAAGTGTATAATGATCTTCTGGTTCTGCTCGTTTCACTTAGCATCAGTTGATGTAAGTCTCTCCAAGCCTCTCTGTATTTCTCCTGTTGGTCATTTCTTATAGAACAATAATATTCCATAACATTCATATACCATAGTTTACCCAACCATTCTGCTTTCTTTTCTTTTAGAACACAGGTGGTCACACCATCCCTGACTTGTCAGGAAAAGATGTGAAAGTATTGGAAAGGATGTGAAAACACCAAAAAGGAGATGATCACACCTCCCCATGACTTCTCAGGAAGGAGGTGAAAGCACTAAAAAGGAGATAATCACACCCTCCCTAACTTCTCAGGAAGAGAGAAGAAAAATACCAAAGGGAAGTGGGGAGTCAAGCCAGATATTGCTAGCAGGTTTCTGGGCTGAAGGGTCTTATTAGAGATAGGTATGCACAAACCCATCAGCATGGGAGGTATTGCACAAGCACATAGCAATAATATGCATGCTATTAGTGATGACTCCCCACAGCTAGTGCAGGCTCAATGTGGTGTAACAAACATGAATGTACATGCAAGTAGTGATATAACAAACAATATGAATGAATCAACATGGGGTTGTAAAAAAATTCCAGAAGTCCTAGAAGGAGGGTATGTAAATAACAATCACACACCCGCCTCCTTCAGCATCTAAGAGATAATCCAAAACCAATCTATTGTCCATTGCTTCATGTGTCAGGGAATCCAATGATCCCTAGAAGTTTTTGAAGTCCTGCAAAAGGCTTCTCATTTCTCAGAAAATCCAATGATTCCTGAGGGTTTCCAAGTCCTACAACAGTCTTATCATGTCTCAGAGAATCCAATGATTCCTGAGGGTTTTGAAGTTCTACAACAATCTTTACACCCAGCACACCAACCAGTACACCATCTAGCTGTCTGGAAAACAGAATGAGTAATGCACATTATTCTGAGTCGAAACATAAAGATGTATTATTACCCCAAAGAATAATACCTTCTCTTTTTGGTTGTTTTATTCTTTTTTTCTTTATGTTTTCTGCTTTCTAGAACCCCCATGCTGGGGTACCAAAATATAACTTCTGGACTAGCTTTCTGAAGGATCTCAAGACCAGCCTGAGTCCTTGGTCTTACTGTAAGAGTGATGAGACAGGACTCATATGGATGGTCAAACATGAAATTTATTTATTCGAAGTTCTCTCAGCCTTATATTGCTTATATCTTATATATCCTACCCTTATATAACCAAAGCAACACTGCACATGCACTAACAATATACTGCACCTATGGGACCACATAAACAACTTGCATGTAGATTGACTCTTTGCCACTTAATATCACTCTGCTTTAATTATAACACAGTTTATCACTGTTCCCTGACTTTTCAGGAAGGCCAAGAGCTATTAGGGGAGATGGGGAGCTGAACCAGCAGGTTAGCAGGTTTCATCTATGCTGAAGGGTCTTATACCTCACCCAGACTTTCCCCACTATCTGTGGCCCTCTATATCTTTACAATCAGAATCATATTTAAAAAGTAGTTCTCTATAAGAGGTTATGAAGTCCAGTCTGTCATTTTATTGATGAATAAATTAAGCCGCAAACATGTTAATATTATGAGGGTCACTTAGCTAGTGAATTTCCAACACAAGATATAAACTCAAGTTTTCCTTATTCTAAATCCAATACTGTACCCCAAAGTACTGTTTTTCTGAGAATGGGTTTTTCAAACAAAATACATTTATCCTAAATTATTATTGGAAGATAGATTCATGGATTTCCAAAGCAAAACTATAGTGAATTAACATATGTCTGAGTTATGACTTTCAAACTGTTTTTAGAGTTTGACTATGCCCAAAATTGTAGGATTAAGTATATTGGTCAGTATGTAAAAGTATTATTACTATTCTTATTATATGAAAATCCTGCCTTAAAATATTGTTACTTTACATTTAGAAACACACAAAATAAACAAGCAAACATAGTTGCTGCTATAATCAAATTTAATAAATGTGGAAATGAAGAATTAGAATTTAAGGGACTTGTCCAGAGCTATACAAACAGGATTAAGGGAAAATGTGAACTAAAATTTCCCAATTCTAACATATTATATCTTGAGCCTCCTAGCAAATTGAAGCTTATTTTTCCCTTTTATGAAGTATTTTGTTGTTTTCTTTATATATTCATTTTGCTTGTTTATCAAGTTTACTTGACTTTTTTTTTGTTTGTTTTATGTTTCTATTTTTTTCACAAAGTATTAGGCAAAAATGAAAGAGAACATTTTAACGAAGAGAAATAAAAAATATTTGACAAAATAGAACAGTAAAAGAGTGAAAGTCAGTTAAGGCCCTATACCTTCACCAAGTCAAGAAGACAAGAATGTACCAAAATGATAATACTAAGTAAGGTTCACCACCACATGCTAAATTCTACATCTACAATGTCTTACTTTCACAAAATCAAAATATTTTGACAAAAAAAAGCCCCCCAAAAAAGATAAAATCTAGTTACCCAAAGAAGGTCACCAATATTGTATGTCACTTTCAGTTAATCATCCTTGTGTAGGTTCTAAATAATGGACAATGATTTTATACTTTCTCAGTCGCCAATGTAGAGAACCATTGCTTGCCCCCATGGTTTTTACCATGATTTTTTCTGCAATATTGTCAGAACACTTCAACAAAGACAAAAATGTCATCAAGTTCACCAACCATACTGATGATAAAGTATTTAAGTGGAAAAAATTACAAGCCAAGACTAAAGTGGATGGAGTGTTGGTGCTCAATTTTTTATTCACTAGTTCAATGTACACTAAATTCAGCCTCTGAAGCTGAGATGCAACAAAATAAGAATTGATTTTTTGCTGCTTGTGTTAATTTTGATTTAACAGCTGACACCAAGAAAACATAGGTTAAATAACAATTATTTAATTTTTCATGTAACTAATACTTTGCTTTTTTTTTCTTTTAATTCTACTTTATTTTTCTAAATACATGCAAAGATAGTTTTGGATATTTACCTTTGCAAAACCTTGTGTTTCAAATTTTTCTTCTTCTCTCCCTCACTTCCAAGATAGCAATAGATCTGATGTCACTTAACCATTTCTAATTCTTCTTGTTATGGGCCAGAACTTGAAAAAAAGGTACTAAGTGGGACTGAGCAGACAATGGTTAAATCTAGTTTAGCATTGATTTAATCCTACAACAAATAATGGTTTCCTAGTAATATAATGATTGATGTATACTCAGTTTTAGGCATATAAGCTAGAAGCTCTCAGAGCCAGAAGGACAAGCACACTAGAAGCTCTCAGAGGCTGAGACAGATTCATTCCATCTTCCACCTTTGTTGTAGCTGGAGGCTGAATTACAAACCTTTGGAAGGCAGGGAGATTCTGAAGCCAAATCTCAAGCTCTCAGAACCAAGACTACAGAAAGCTTCTAAGAAAGCTAACCAGGCTGCAGGAAAGGACACAAGACTTGGAAAAAGACAATAAAGGATTTGGACTTCAATACTGGCTGCATTTTGGATAATTACTGAATTGAAACTAAGGCTGCCTCCAGAAGCCCCCAAGAAATCTGCTCCCAAAAAAACATTACATTTTAAAGAGAATATTATACCTTCTAAACATATTTCCATATTTCTCATGTTTTGTAAGAAGAAATAAGATCAAATTAAAAAAAAAGAAAAAATAAGCAAATAAATAAGAAAAATTAAAGATATTATGGTTTGATTCACATGCAATCTCCATCGTTCTTTTTTTTTAATTTTAATTTTAATTTTTATTTTATTTTATAATTATAACATTTTTTTGACAGTACATATGCATGGGTAATTTTTTACAACATTATCCCTTGCACTTACTTCTATTCAGATTTTTTCCCTTCCTCCCCCAACCCCCTCCCCCAGATGGCAAGCAGTCTTATATATGTTAAATATATTACAGTATATTCTAGATACAATATATGTGTGTAGAACCCAATTTTTTGTTGCACAGGAATAATTGGATTCAGAAGGTAAAAATAACAGTTTACATTCATTTCCCAGTGTTCCTTTTCTGCATGTAGCTGGTTCTGTCCATCATTAATCAATTGGAATTGGATTAGCTCTTCTCTATGTTGAAGAAATCCACTTCCATCAGCATACATCCTCGTACAGTATCATTGTTGAAGTGTATAATGATCTTCTGGTTCTGCTTGTTTCACTCAGCATCAGTTGATGTAAGTCTCTCCAAGCCTCTCTGTATTTCTCCTGTTGGTCATTTCTTATAGAACAATAATATTCCATAACATTCATATACCATAGTTTACCCAACCATTCTCCAATTGATGGACATCCATTCATCTTCCAGCTTCTAGCCACTATGAAAAGGGCTGCCACAAACATTTTGGCACATACAGGACCCTTTCCCTTCTTTAGTAGTTCCTTGGGGTATAAGCCCAGTAGTAGTATGGCTGGGTCAAAGGGTATGCACATTTTGATAAATTTTTGGGCATAATTCCAGATTGCTCTCCAGAATGGTTGGATTCTTTCACAACTCCACCAACAATGCATCAGTGTCCCAGTTTTCCCACAGCCCCTCCAACATTCATCGTTATTTGTTCCTGTCATCTTAGCCAATCTGACAGGTGTGTAATGATACCTCACAGTTGTCTTAATTTGCATTTCTCTGATCAATAGTGATTTGGAACACTCTTTCATATGAGTGGAAATAGTTTTAATTTCATCATCTGAAAATTGTCTGTTCATATCCTTTGACCATTTATCAATTGGAGAATGGCTTGATTTCTTATAAATTAAAGTCAATTCTCTGTATATTTTGGAGATGAGGCCTTTATCAGAACCTTTAATGTAAAATTTTTTTCCCAATTTGTTACTTCCCTTCTAATCTTGTTTGCATTAGTTTTGTTTGTGCAGAAACTTTTTAATTTGGTGTAATCAAAACGTTCTATTTTGTGATCAATAATGGTCTCTAGTTCTTCCTTGGACACAAACTCCTTCCTCCTCCACAAGTCTGAGAGGTAAACCATCCCATGTTCCTCCAATTTATTTATGATGTCATTCTTTATGCCTAAATCTTGGACCCATTTTGATCTAATCTTAGTATGTGGTGTTAAATGTGGGTCCATGCCTAGTTTCTGCCATACTAATTTCCAGTTTTCCCAGCAGTTTTTGTCAAATCATGAATTCTTATCCCAAAATTTGGGATCTTTGGGTTTGTCAAAGATTAGATTGCTATTTTTATTCACTATCTTGCCCTGTGAACCTAACCTATGCCACTGATCAACTAGTCTATTTCTTAGCCAATACCAAATGATTTTGGTGACTGTTGTTTTATAATATAGTTCTAGATCAGGTACAGCTAGACCACCTTCATTTAATTTTTTTTTCATTACTTCCCTTGAAATTCTCGACCTTTTATTCTTCCATATGAATTATGTTGTTATTTTTTCTAAGTCATTAAAATAGTTTCTTGGGAGTCTGATTGGTATAGCACTAAATAAATAGATTAGTTTGGGGAGTATTGTCATCTTTATTATATTCGCTCGGCCTATCCAAGAACACTGAATGTCTTTCCAATTATTTAAATCTGACTTTATTTTTGTGGCAAGTGTTTTGTAATTTTGCTCATATAATTCCTGACTCTCCTTTGGTAGATATATTCCCAAATATTTTATACTATCGACTTATTTTGAATGGAATTTCTCTTTGTATCTCTTGCTGTTGGATTGTGTTGGTAATGTATAAAAATCCTGAGGATTTATGTGGATTTATTTTGTATCCTGCGACTTTGCTAAAATTCTGAATTATTTCTAATAGCTTTTTAGCAGAGTCTTTGGGGTTCTCTAAGTATACCATCATGTCATCTGCAAAAAGTGACAATTTGATTTCTTCATTTCCTACTCTAATTCCTTGGATCTCTTTCTCGGCTCTTATTGCCAAGGCTAGAGTTTCTAATACTATATTGAATAGTAATAGTGATAGTGGGCAACCTTGTTTCACTCCTGATCTTACAGGGAAAGGTTCTAGTTTATCACCATTACATATGATGTTTACTGAAGGTTTTAAATATATGCTCCTTATTATTTTAAGGAATAGTCCATTTATTCCTATACTCTCAAGCGTTTTTAGTAGGAATGGATGTTGGATTTTATCAAATGCCTTTTCTGCATCTATTGAGATGATCATATGGTTTTTATTAATTTTTTTATTAATATGGTCAATTATTCTAATAGTTTTCCTAATATTAAACCAGCCTTGCATTCCTGGTATAAATCCCACTTGGTCATAATGTATTATCCTGGGGATGATTTTCTGAAGTCTATTTGCTAATATCTTATTTAAGATTTTAGCATCAATATTCATTAAGGAAATTGGTCTATAGTTTTCTTTCTCAGTTTTCGATCTACCTGGTTTAGGTATCAGTACCATGTCTGTGTCATAGAAGGAATTTGGTAAGACTCCTTCAATCCCTATTTTTTCAAATAGTTTACATAGCATTGGAGTTAGTTGTTCTTTAAATGTTTGGTAGAATTCACCTGTAAATCCATCTGGTCCTGGGGACTTTTTCTTAGGAAGTTCGTTAATAGCTTGGTCTATTTCTTTTTCTGAGATGGGACTATTTAGACTACTTACTTCTTCCTCTGTTAATCTGGGCAAGCTATATTTTTGAAGGTATTCTTCCATTTCATTTAAGTTATCGAATTTATCAGCATAAAGTTGAGCAAAGTAGCTCCTAACTATTGTTCTAATTTCCTCTTCATTAGTGGTGAGTTCACCCTTTTCATTTTCAAGACTATCAATTTGCTTTTTCTCTTTCCTTTTTTTAATCAGGTTTACTAAGGGTTTGTCTATTTTGTTGGTTTTTTCATAAAACCAACTCTTAGTTTTATTAATTAATTCAATAGTTTTTTTTACTTTCAATTTTATTAATCTCACCTTTTTTTTTTTGAATTTCAAGTTTTGTGTTTGTCTGGGGGTTTTTAATTTGTTCCTTTTCTAGCAATTTTAGTTGTAAGCCCAATTCGTTGGCCCTCTCTTTCTCTATTTTATGCAAGTAGGCCTGTAGAGATATAAAACTTCCCCTAATTACTGCTTTGGCTGTATCCCACACATTTTGGTATGATGTCTCATTATTGTCATTTTCTTGGGTGAAGTTATTAATTATGTCTATGATTTGCTGTTTTACCCAATCATTCTTTAGTATAAGATTATTTAGTTTCCAATTATTTTTTGGTCTATTTTCCCCTGGCTTTTTATTAAATGTTATTTTGATTGCATTATGGTCTGAAAAGGATGCATTTACTATTTCTGCCTTACTGAATTTGATTTTGAGGTTTTTATGCCCTAGTATATGATCAGTTTTTGTATAGGTTCCATGAACTGCTGAGAAGAAAGTATATTCCTTTCTGTCTCCATTTAGCTTTCGCCAAAGATCTATCATATCAAACTTTTCTAGTATTCTATTTACCTCTTTGACTTCTTTCTTATTTATTTTGTGGTTTGATTTATCTAATTCTGAGAGTGCAAGGTTGAGATCTCCCGCTATTATAGTTTTGCTATCTATTTCCTCTTGCAGCTCTCTTAATTTCTCTTTTAAGAATTTAGATGCTGCACCACTTGGTGCATACATGTTTAATATTGATACTGCTTCATTATTGATGCTTCCCTTTAGCAAGATATAATGCCCTTCCTTATCTCTTTTAATTAGATCAATTTTTGTTTTTGCTTGATCTGAGATGAGGATGGCTACTCCTGCTTTTTTGGTTTTGCCTGAAGCATAATAGATTCTGCTCCACCGTTTTACTTTTAGTTTGAATGTCTCATCCTGTTTCAGGTGTGTTTCCTGTAAACAACATATAGTAGGATTCTGACTTTTAATCCAGTCTGCTAACTGCTTCCTCTTTATGAGGCAGTTTGCCCCATTCACATTTATGGTTAGAAGGACTAATTCTATATTGCTTGCCATCCTATTAACCCCTGCTTATGCTTTTCCCCTTTCCTTCCCTTTTACCCTCCTATCCAGTATTAAACTGGTGAACACCACTTGCTTTTCACAGCCCTCCCTTTTTAGGATCCCTCCCCCACCTTAAAGATCCTCCCCTATTTTACCCCTTTTCCTCGAAATTACTGTATTCCCTTCCCCTTAGCTTACTCCTTCCCTTTCACTTTTCAATGAAGTGGAAGAAGTTTCACCATAAATCGAATATGTCTATTGATACACGCTATGTTCATCTCCCTCCTTTCTTTCTCTCAGATATAATAGGTTACCTTTGCCTCTTCATGAGATGTAGTACCACCACTTTACACTTTTTTATGATATAATCTCCTTTCCACCTCTAGTTTCTAAGACAAATTGTACATATGTTCTTTACATATTTTTTTGACAGAAGTATAGTTCTCAAGATTTCTTTTTACCTTTTTAGAAATATCTTGAGTTCTGTATTTGAAGATCAAACCTTTTATGTAGGTCTGGTTTTTTCATCAAAAATAGATGGAATTCATTTATTTCGTTAAATGTCCATCTTCTTCCCTGGAAAACGATGCTCATTCTTGCTGGGTAAGTTATTCTTGGCTGCATACCAAGTTCCTTAGCCTTTCGGAATATCATGTTCCAGGCTCTGCGTTCTTTTAATGTGGACGCTGCTAGATCCTGGGTTATCCTTATTGTGGATCCTCCATATCTGAATTGTTTTTTTCTAGCAGCTTCCAATATCTTTTCCTTTGTCTGATGGTTCTTGAACTTGGCCACTATATTTCTTGGCGTTTTGATTTTAGGGTCCCTTTCAGTAGGTGATCGATGAATTTTTTCAATGTCTATTTTACCCTCTGTTTCCAAACGTCTGGGCAGTTCTCTTTGATAATTTCCTCGAAAATGGTGTCCAAGCTCTTTTTTTTCCTCCCATTTTTCAGGGAGTCCGATTATTCTCAAATTGTCTCTCCTGGATCTGTTTTCCAGGTCTGTTGTCTTTCTGGTAAGGTACTTGACAGTCTTTTCAATTGTTTCATTTCTCTGGTTTTACTTGACTCCCTCTTGGTTTCTCCTTGAGTCATTCATTTCTACTTGTTCCAGTCTAATTTTCAATGATGTATTTTCTTCACTCACTTTTTTTATATCTCTTTGTAATTGTCCAATTGAGTTTCTATCTTCTATGGAATTTTTTTCCATTTTATCCATTTTATTTTTTAGAGAGCTGATTTCTTTTTCCAGCTCACTAATCCTGTTTTCCTTGGAGTTGTTTACCTTTTCCAGCTCACTAATCTTGTTTCTCAATGATTTGATTTCTTTATCCACTCTGTCTTTGAATGCATGGGATGACTTCTCCAGGCTCTCTTGCCAAGCTTCCCTTTCCTTTTCCTATTTCTCTTCCAGCTCTCCTGTGAGAGCCTTCTTGATTTCCTCCATGAGGCTCCTCTGCATTGAGGAGCAGCCTATATCCCTCCCAGGGGATACATCTGGGGACAGTCTGTTCCTAGTCTCCTCAGCATTTGAAGTCTGCTCCCTCTCCACACAGAAGCTGTCAATGGCTAGAGCCCTTTTGAATTTTTTGTTCATTTTGTCAGAGTAGAAATCAAAGAAAACAAACTAACAAGAGAAACAATTGGTCTGTTTTTGGGGGGATGGGGCTGGATGGTGTTAATGGGCTTCCTCTACAGACTGGGGTAGGGCAGCAGAGAGGCACCAACAGAACAGCGATGACTGTACTGAGTCTGCGCTCTGAGGCTCCGAGAACGCACCGAGTCAGTCCAGGTGGGGGTTGGGGGTGGCCGGGCTCCGAGAGACACTGGCTTTCTGGGGCCCCAATCTTCACCTCCGGTGTTTACACCCTCTCCACCGCTCCTGGCTTGCTGCCAAGACGGAGCATCCACACTGGGGCAAAAGCCCTTTCACAGAAACGGCAGAGATCACACCCCTCCCCCTCTGTCTGAACTGTGTGAGCTGCCCGTCTTGCTCTGGCTGTCTGCCCTCAGCCTGCGCCCAGTCTGATTGACCCTCCCCCGAGCAAACACAGACCCTTTCTGGCGACTTTCAAGGATGTCTTCTCTTGGTGATAATTTGTGGATTTCTTTCTGGATCAAGCATTAAGTCAGAGGCTTGTCATGAAGTAAGTTCTGAGAGAAAATGAGGAGGTCAAGCAGCTGTCTGCCTCCACGCCGCCATCTTGGCCGGAAGTCCCACTAACCAATCTCCATCGTTCTTGCTGTAATGATAGTTTCTTAACTTTTTGCTCTTATTTTTGTTTGTTTGTTTGGTTGGTTGGTTTCCTCATACTCTACTCTAATTTCTTTAATCTCTTTCTTGACTCTTATTGCCGAGGCTAGCATTTCTAATAAAATATTGAATAGTAATGGTGACAGTGGGCAGCCTTGTTTCACTCCTGATCTTACTGGGAAAGGTTCCAATTTATTCCCATTATATATGATGCTTACTGATGGTTTTAAATATATGCTCCTGACTATTTTAAGGAATAATCCATTTATTCCTATACTCTCAAATATTATTAGGAATGGATGTTGGATTTTATTAAATGCTTTTTCTGCATCTATTGAGATGATCATATGTTTTTTATTAATTTGGTTATTGATATAGTTGATTATGCTAATAGTTTACCTAATATTGAAGCAGCCCTTGGATCTTACTTGGTCATAGTGTATTATTTTGGGAATGATTTTCTATAATTGTTTTGCTAATATTTTATTTAAGATTTTAGCATCAATATTCATTAGGGAGACTGGTATATAATTTTCCTTCTCTGTTTGTAACCTACCTGGTTTAAGTATCAGTACCATGTCTGTGTCATAAAAGGAATTTGGTAGGACTCCTTAAATCCCTATTTTTTCAAATAGTTTCTCTAACATTGGAGTTAATTGTTCTTTAAATGTTTGGTAGAATTCACATGTAAATCCATCTGTTCCTGGGGATTTTTTCTTAGGGAGTTGGTTAATAGCTCGTTCTATTTCTTTTTCTAACATGGAACTGTTTAAACAATTTACTTTTTCCTCTGTTAATCTGGGAAGCTATATTTTTGAAGGTATTCTTCCATTTCATTTAAGTTGTTGAATTTATTGGCATAAAGTTGGGCAAAGTAACTTCTAATTATTGTTCTAATTTCCTCTTCATTGGTGGTGAGTTCTCCCTTTTCATTTTTAAGACTAACAATTTGATTTTCCTCTTTCCTTTTTTTAATCAGCTTTACTAAGGGTTTATCTATTTTGTTGGTTTTTTCATTGAACCAACTCTTAGTTTTATTAATTAATTCAATAGTTGTTCTTTTTTTTTTTTTTTACTTTCAATTTTATTAATCACTCCTTTTATTTTTAGAATTTCAAGTTTCGTGTTTGTTTGGGGGTTTTTATTTGTTCCTTTTCTAGCATTTTTAGTTACAAGCCAAATTCATTGACCTTCTCTTTCTCGTTTTTATGCAAGTAGGCCTCTAGAGATATAAAATTTCCCCTTATTACTACTTTGGCTATATGCCACACATTTTGGTATGATGTCTCATTATTGTCATTTTCTTGGGTGAAGTTATTAATTATGTCAATGATTTGCTTTTTCACCCAATCATTCTTTAGTATGAGATTATTTAGGTTCAAATTATTTTTTGGTCTATTTTCCTCTGCCTTATTATTGAATCTAATTTTCATTGCATCATGGTCTGAAAAGGATACATTTACTATTTTTGCCTTACTGCATTTGAGTTTGTTGTTTTTATGTCCTAATATGTGATGAATTTTTATAGAGGTTCCATGAATTGCTGAGAAAAAAAAGTGTACTTCTTTCTGTCTCCACTTAGTTTTCTCCAAAGATCTATCATATTTAATTTTCCTAGTATTCTATTTACCTCTTTGATTTCTTTCTTATTTATTTTGTTATTTGATTTATCTAATTCTGAGAGTGCAAGGTTGAGATCTTCCTATAGTTTTGCTGTCTATTTCTTCTTGCAGCTCTGTGCATATATGTTTAATATTGATATTGCTTCATTAGCTATGCTACCCTTTAGCAAGATATAGTACCCTTCCTTATCTCTTTTAATTAGATCAATTTTTGCTTTTGCTTCTGATCTTATCTGAAATGGGGATGGCTACCCCTATTATTTTTGGCTTCATCCGAAGCATAGTAGATTCTACTCCAACCTTTTACCTTTATTTTATATGTAACATCACCCTGTTTCAGGTGTGTTTCCTGTAAACAACATATTGTGGGATTCTGGCTTTTAATCCAGTCTGCTAACCATTTCCTCTTTCCCCTATTCACATTTATGGTTAAAATTATGCATTCAGTATTACTTGCCATCTTGTTAACCCCTGCTGATGCTTTTCTCCTTTCCTTCACCCTTATCTCCCTCTCCAGTATTAAACTTGTGAGCATCTCTTGCTTCTCACAGCCCTCCTTTTTCAGTATCCCTCCCCCACCTTATATTTCCTCCCCCTATTTTTCCCCTCTTCCTCATAATTTTTGTATTCCCTTACACTTAGCTTACTCCTTTCTTTTTCACTTTTCCCCTCCCAGTTTTCAATGAAGAAGAAGGAGTTTTACCATAAATCGAATATGTCTATAATTTTCTCTTTAAGCCAATTCTAATGAGATTATGATACCCACTATGTTCATCCTTCTCCATTCTTTCTCTCAGATACACTAGGTTACCTTTGTCTCTTCATGAGATGTAGTACCACTATTTAACCCTTTTTTTCTGGTACAATTTCCTTTCTACCTCTACTTTCTAGAACAAATTATACATGTATTATTTATATATGTTTATGGCAGAAATATAGTTCTCAAGATTTCTTTTTACTTTTTTAGGAATCTCTTGAATGCTATATTTGGAGATCAAACTTTTTGTTTAGATTTGCATTTTTCATCAAGAATAGATGGAATTGGGGGCAGCTAGGTGGCACAATAGATAGAGCACTAGCCTTGAACTCAGGAGGACCCAAGTTCAAATCTGATCTCAGACACTTAACACTTCCTAGATGTGTTACTCTGGGCAAGTCACTTAACCCCAGCATCAAAAAAAAAAAAAAAAAAAAAAAAAAGAATAGATGGAATTCACTTGTTTCGTTGAATGTCCATCTTCTTCCCTGGAAAAAAAGATGCTCATTTTTGCTGGGTAAGTTATTCTTGGCTGCATACCAAGTTCCTTAGCCTTTCAGAATATCAAATTCCAGGCCCTTCTATGCTTTAATGTGGACGCTGCTAGATCCTGGGTAATCCTTATTGTAGCTCCTCCATATTTGAATTGATTTTTTTCTAGCAGCTTGCATTATTTTTTCCTACATCTGATGGTTCTGGAATTTGGTGACTTCTTGGTGTTTTGATTTTAGGGTCCCTTTCAGTAGGTGATCGATAAATTCTTTCAATCTTTATTTTACCCTCTGTTTCTAAAACTATTGGCAGTTCTCTTTGATAATTTCCTGGAAAATGGTGTCCAGGCTCTTTTTTTCATCATATTTTTCAGGAGTCCAATTATTTTCAGATTGTTTCTCCTGGATCTATTTTCCAGGTCTGCTGTTTTCCCAAGAGGGTATTTGTTTAATTTTTTTTTTTTTTTTTTTGTTTTGCTTGACTGAATTCAATTCTATTTGTTCAATTCTGATTTTCAATGAAGTATTTTCTTCACTCACTTTTTAATATCTTTGTCTAATTGTCCAAATGAGTTTTTAAGTGAGTTGTTTTCTTCTATGGATTTTTTCCCCATTTTTGCCAATTTTATTTTTTAGAGAGCTATTTTATTTTTCCAACTCACCAATTTTATTTCTCAAGTATTTGATTTCTTTATCCACTCTATCTTTAAATGATCTTTTCATCCCTGCCCTGAGCAAAAACAGACCTTTTCTGGTGAATTTCAAGGATGTCTTCTGTTGGTAATTATTTGTGGTTTTGTTTGTTTGTTTGTTTGTTTGTTTTTCTGGTCAAGCACTAATTCCAATGCTTAAATAATCTTTAGAGTCTCTTGCCAAGTTTCCCTTACCTTTTCCCATTTTTCTTCTAGCTCTCTTGTGAGAGCCTTTATGATTTCTTCTATGAGAGTTTTGTGTATTGAGGAGCAGATCATATCTCCCTTTGTGAATTCATCTGGAGACAGTCTGTTTTTAGTCTCCTCAGGGTTAAAAGTCTGCTCTCTCTCCATATAGAAGCTATGAATGGTTAGAGTCCCTTTTTAATTTTTTGCTCATTTTGTCAGAGAAGAATCAAAGAAAAAAAATAACAAGAAAAAACAAATGCAGTCTGTTTTTTTTTGGGGGGGGCGGGTCAGGGGGGGCTTGATGGTATTACCGGGCTTCCTCTATAGACTTCAGGGGACAGCAGGCAATAGCAGGAGAACAATGGCTGCGCAGTGTCTGCCGTCTAAGACTCTGAGGCTGTAAGAATGCTCTGAGATACTCTGGGTGGGGGTGACCAGGTCCCTAGAGAGGATAGCTTTTCAGAGTTATAGTTTTTACCTCCTGTCTTTACAGTTTCTCTGCTGATCCTGGCTTGCTGCTAAGATAAAATATCCATACTGTGGTAAAGGTCATTTTGCAGAAACGGCAGAGATAGCACCCCTTCTTCCTCCAGTCTGCTCAGTGTGAGTTGCCTGCCAAGCTCTCCCTGCTGGCCCTCAGCCTGCGCCTGATATGTTCATCCCTGCCCTGAGCAAAAACAGACCTTTTCTGGTGAATTTCAAGGATGTCTTCTGATGGTAATTATTTGTGGTTTTGTTTGTTTGTTTGTTTGTTTGTTTGTTTTTCTGGTCAACACTAATTCCAATGCTTGTCATGAAATAAATTGTGAGAGAAAATGCAGAGGCTAAGCAGATGTGTGCATCCTCTCCACCATCTTGGCTGGAAGTCTCCTACTGTTGCTCTTTGATAATTTAATTAGTTTTTTCTGACAGTTTACAGTATTTTTTGTTCTTGAGATTATGGTTCTGGAGTTTTGCAACAATGTTTCTTGGGGTTTTTCCTGTGGGATCTCTTTCTGGAGGTGAACAATGACTTCTTCCCCTTCTGTTTCTAAGTATATCAGGATAGTTTTACTTGATGATTTGTTGAAGAATATTTTCCAGGCTCTTTCTTGGGCATGACTTTCAAGTATACTAATAATTTTAAAATTTTATCTCCTGGATCTATTTTCCATTTTGGCTGGATTTGTTTGTTTGTTTGTTTGTTTTGTTTTGTTTTATTTGTTTGTTTGTTTTCACTAAGATATTTTACATTTTCTTATGTTTTTCCATTCTTTTTACTTTGTTTGACTAGTTCCAGATATCTCAAAATTATCATTAGCTTTCATTTGTCCTATTCTAATTTTTAATGTGTTATTTTTTTAATTATCTTTTGCATCTCTTTTTGTCCATTTGGTTAATTCTACTTTTGAAGGTACTCTTTTCTTCAGTGGATTTTTTTTTTTTTTTTTGCATTTTGCCAATTGTATATTTTAAGGATTTGTCTTCCTTTTCCAAGCTGTTGATTCTCTCTTAAATACCTCTCATTTATTTTCTCATTTTGTTTCTTTTACTTCTCTTATTTGTCCTTTATAATTTTTTATGTGTACTTCCCAGAATTCTCTTTGGCCTTGAGACCAGTTCATAACATAATTTGAAACTTCCTCTGTGGAATTTTTTTTTCTTCATCTGAGTTGCTGTTTTGGTATTCTCTATTCACTATAATAGCTTTATTAAAAGCTACTATATTTGACCATAAGGTCAAGGTTCTTTTCTGTTTCTTGTTCATTTCCTTTTCTTTATTCCTTTTTTTTTTTTTGTATTATTATAGATAAGGTCTGTTCCTTGGGCCATGGGAGGTGCTGTCCCAAGTTTCCTGTGAATCTCTGAGTCTTGGCTTTGAGAACAAAGATCCCTTGTGTTTGGTGTTTTGTTTACAATAGGGGCTAGCTTTATCTACTCTTTCTAGGGATGATTTCTAGAATTCTCTAAGTAAACAGCCTAGTTTCCTAGAATTTGCCTTCAGAGCTGGGACTTTAGCCTGACCCACTAATCTGCTCCACTATTGATCCAGGACCAGGGGGTCTTAGGTTGTTGATCTGCTGTTTAAGACCCTCTCACTGGTTTTCCCAGTCTTCATCTGAGCTGTTCTGAACACCCATTTCATGCTAGTGAGACTAACCTTTCCTGAAGTCCTTCCAATCTCTCTTGATATGGAGAAGGGTTTTGTTTTGTCAAACTATGTTTAAAGGCTTGACTTCATGTCATTTTCTAGGGAAATTGGGAAAGGTCAAGTAGCTTCCTAGCTTTACTCCTTTTTCATGTCGCTATCCTGAAAAGGTTAGTGATTCAGTTTCTCCTTTATCAATCTGGGCAATCTACCTTTTTTGTAAGCATTCATTTCACTTAGCATATCAAATTTCTTAATATAAAATTGGACAAAATATTTCCTGATTATTGTTTATTTTCATTTTCATTGTTGGTAAATGCACTCTTCATTTATGACACTGGTAATTTGGTTTTCTTCTTTCCTTTTTCTACTCAAATTAACTAAAATTTTATGATTTTTTGTTTTTATTTCACAAACCAAATTCATATTTATTATTAGTTTAATATTTTTTTCATTTTATTCATATCTCTTTTTATTTATCATAGTTTTAAATTTGGTATTTAATAGAGTTTTTAATTTATTTATTTTTAATATGCATTGTTTCATGAATCATGTTGGGAGATAAAAATCAGAGCAAAAAGAAATAATGATGTGAAAAAAAAAAGACAAAAAAAAGAATTAAACATAGCATATGTTGTTATATATTCAATCTCCATAGCTCTTTTTCTGGATGCAGAAGGAATTTTCTGCCCAAAGTTTATTGGAATTGCTTTGTAGTACTGAAGCACTGAGAAGAACCAAGTATTTCACAGTTGGTCATTGCACATTCTTGCTGTTATTGTGTACAATGTATTCCTGGTTCTGTTTGTTTCCTTCAGCATCAATTTGTGTAAATGTTTTCAGATCTTTCTAAAATCAAGTAGTTCATCATTTTTATAGAAGAATAATATTCCATTACCTTCATATATAAGAATTTATTCAGTCGTTCCCCAATTGAGGTGGATCTACTCATTTTAAAATTTTTGCTACTACAAAAAAGAGCTACTAAAAACATTTTTGCACATGTGGATCCTTTCCCTTCCTTTTTGATTACCTTTGGATAGTGACCTAGTAATGGCACTTCTGGGTCAAAGGGTATACACAGTATTATAGTCGTTTAGACATAGATCCAAATTTCTCTCTATTATAGTTGGATTATTTCACAACATTCCAACAATACATTAATGTCCAAGTTTCCCACAACCTTTTCAATATTTATTATTGTTATTTCCTGTAACCTTATACAATCTGAGGGGTTTGAGATGGTACCTCAGATGTGTTTTAATTTTCATTTCTCTAATTTAGAGCATTTTTTCATATGAGAAAGATGGTTTTAATTTTGTCACATGAAAATTGTTTATTTATATATCCCCCCTTAGACTATTTATCATTATGGAAATGATATGTTTTCTTACAAATTTCACACAATTCTATATATTTTAGAAATGAGGCCTTTTCCTCTAAATCACTATTGATCAGACAAATGCAAGTTAATACAACTCTTGAGATTTCACTACACACCTCTCAGATTAGCTAAGATGAAAGAAAAAAATAATAACAAATGTTGGAAGGGATATGGAAAAACTGAGACACTAATACACTACTGGTGGAGTTGTGCACTAATTCAACCATTTTGGAGAGAAATTTAGAACTATGTCCAAATGGGTGTAATACTGTAAATATTCTTTGATCCAAAAGTGTTTCTACTGGCCTTGTATCCTAAAGAGATCATGATAATTGTGGAACTGTGTATAGAAAAATTGTACATGTTTAAGATATTGGATTAGTTGTCATTTATGTGAGGGGTGGAGGAAAAGGAGGGGAAAATTTCATTCTATTATTATTTTTTTCTAGTTCTATAAAACAATGTTTTGGCAGTTTGGTATGGAACTTAACAAATAGACCAAGTTAGGCAGAATTGTCATTTTTATTGTTTTAGCTTTGCCATGAGCAATATTTTCCAACTGTTGCTATCTGAATTTATTTGTGTGAAAAGTGTTTTGTAATTGTGTTCATAGAGTTATTGGGTTTACCTTGGCAGATAGGACCCCCCCACCAAGTAGTTTAAGCTGTCTACAGTAATTTTAAATGGAATTTCTCATTCAAATCTCTTGTTGATGAGCTTTGTCAGTGATATACAGAAATGCTGATGATTTGTGTGTGTGTTTATTTTACATCCTGCATCTTTCACCTGTTAGATAGTAATTGTTATCAGAAGGTTTTGGAGGGATTTGTAGGATTCTCTAAGTATATTATCACTAAGTATATCACGCTGCAAAGAAGCTGAAGAGTCTAGCTCATCTCCCTTAATAAACAATTCTTGCTATTGATTTTAGATAGATACTTCTTATTATTGTAAGAAAAGCTCTCTTTATTCCTATGTTCCTCAATGTTTTTAATGTCAAAAGCTTTTTCTGCATCTATTTAGAGTATCATATGATTTCTGTTGATATTTAGTGATATGATTAATTATGGTAATAGTTTTCCTGATATTGAACGAACCCTGCATTCCTCATATAAACCCCATTTGGTAATAGTGTATATAATCCTGCTGATAAATTGCTGCAGTATTTTTGCTAATATTTTATTTACATTTTTTGCTTCAGTATTCATTAGGGAGATTAATCTGTAATGTTCTTTCTCTGTTTTGGCTCTTCCTCATTTAAGTACTAGTACTATATTTGCATCATAGAATTAATTTGGCAGAACATCTTATTTGCTCACTTTCTTTGTTTCTATAGTTTATATAATATTGGAACAAATTGTTCTTTAAACGTTTGGTAAAATTCACTTGTGAATTCATCTGGCCTTCAGGATTTTTTTTTTAGGAAGCTTGTTAATAATTGTTTCTATTTTTCAAAAATGAGACTAATTAATTAATTAATAATTATATATTTAAATATTCATCAATTGGGGCAGATAGGTGGCACAGTGGGTAGAACACCAGTTCTGAAGTCAGGAGGATCTGAATTCAAATCTGACCTCAGACACTTAATACTTCCTAGCTGTGTGACCCTGGCCAAGTCACTTAACCCCAATTGCCTCAACAACAACAACAACAAAAAAAAAAAAATAATTAATTTCAGTTATAATGCTAGATCTGCTACCATACAGCTGGGCAAAAGAGTTCTTAATTATTGCTTTAATTTATTTTTCATTAGTGGTAAATTCATTTTTGATGCTGATGATTTTCTTTTTTTTTTCTTTTTTTTTTCTAATCAAATTAAACAAAGATCTATCTATTTTGTTGGTATCTACATAAAACCAACTCTTAGTTTTATTTGTTAGTTCAACAGTTTTTTTTAGATTCAATTTTATTAATCTCTTGTTTGAGATTTACAATTTCAAATTTAGTGTTTAATTAGGATTTTTAATTTGTTCTTTATATTTTTTTTAGTTGCATATTCAATACATTAATTTCCTTTCTCAATTTTATTCATGTAGCTATTTAAAATTAAAAAAAAATCTCCAAAGTCCTGCTTTGGCTTCATTAGTTTTTGTTTTGTTGTGTTTTCTAGGATTCTATTAACTCTATACCTTCTTTATCATGTATTTTGTGTTTATATTTCTCTGATTATGAGAAAACAAGGTTGAAGTTCCTTTTGTTTTGCTGTCTATTTCTTCCTGTAACTGGCTTAAAATCTTCTCTAAAAAATTGGCTTCTTTAGTACTTAGTGCTTATACATTTAGTATCCTGATTATATCATTGTTTACAGTACCTTTAATAATAAGGTGTACTTCCTTTCCTTATCTGTTTTGATAAAATCTATTTTTACTTTTACTTTATTTGAGAACAGAATTGATACCCTTGTTTGTTTGTTTTTGCTTCAGCTGAAACATAATAAATCCTGTCCCAACCTTCTTACCTTTATATATGTATATGTGTCTCTCTGAGTCAAATGTATATATTTTTTTGTAAACAACTGTTCTCTTTTTTAATCCACTCAGCTATTCACTTCCATTTTAAGGGAAAGTTCATTTCATCCACATTCATAGTTATAATTAGCATCTCTGTTCCATCCTATTTTCTCTCTTCTACATACTTTTATTCTCTTTCTACATTGTACTTAGTAGTGTATTTTTACCTACCTTATGTATTCCCTTATCTCCTATCATTCCTCCCACTTCTCTTAGTTGTGTTTTTTAAAGTACCCCACCCGCTACATTATCTTCTAATACCCCTTCCCCCCCTTCTCTTACCTCTTTTACTAGTGTTTCTACTCTCATTTCTATTATATCCCTCCATTTTCTTTCCTCTTTCTTTTTCTATTTCTTTATTGGGGTAGATAAATTTCTACAACCAAGTAAATGGTAAAGTTATTTTCTCTTAGAGCCACAAGTGATGAGATTAAGCTTGATAATGGTTATTCTCCTCTCTACTTTTCCTCAATTGTAATAGGTTTTTTGCTCCTCTTCAAGTGATATAAATTGTTCATTTTATCCTTTCCCCTTTTTTTCAGCACAAAACTTTTCCCACCTCTCAACATCTTTTTCTTTGCTATCATCATATCAGAGTCCATTCACAACTTCACTCTCCATCCATTTGATGCCCCCCTCTGTCTGCCTCAGTGACAGATGACAAGATTTAAGCTATCATTTCCCACTCTAGGAATGTAAAAGTTTAGCCCAAATAATATATGTTTTTCCCTGTTTACCTTTCTATTATTCTCTTGAGTCCTGCATTGATAGATTAAATATTCTGTTTAGTTCTATTTTTCTTTTCAGAGATTTTCATTGAAAATTATTTGCCTCTCCTGAAAGATGATGCTAAGTCTCACTGGGTAGTTAAGTTTGATTATAAACTAAGGTCCATTGCTTCTGGATATACTCCATAACATTCATATACTGCAATTTACTCAACCATTCTCCAATTGATGGACATTCACTCACTTTCCAGTTTCTGGCCACTACAAAGAAGGCTGCCACAAATATTCTTGCACAGACAGGTCCCTTTCCTTTCTTTAAGCTCTCTTTAGGATATAAGCCAGGAGTAACACTGCTGGATCAAAGGGCATACATATTTGATAATTTTTTGAGATAGTTCCAAATCGCTCTCCAGAATGGCTGGATGTGTTCACAATTCCACCAACAATGTATCAGTGCTGGAGTTTTCCCACATCCCCTCCAACATTCAGCATTATTTTTTCCTGTCATTCCATACAATCTAACAGGTGTGTAGTGGTATCTCAGAGTTGTCTTAATTTGCATTTCTCTGAGTAATAATGATGTGGAGCACCTTTTTATATTGCTGGAAACAATTTCACTTTCTTCATCTGAGAATTGTCTGTTCATATCCTTTGGCCATTTATCAATTGGAGAATGACTTGCTTTCTTAAAAATTAGTCAATTCTCTATATAATTTGGAAATGTGGCCTTTATCAGAATCTTTGATTGCAAAAATGTTTTCCCAGTTTATTGCTTTCCTACTAATCTTGTCTGCATTAGTTTTGTTTGTACAAAAAAAAATTTCAATTTGATATAATCAACATTTTCTATTTTGTGATCAATAATGATCTCTAGTTCTTCTTTGGTCACAAATTCCTTCCTCCTCCACAGGTCTGAAAGGTAAACTATCCTATGTTCTTCTACTTTATTTATAATCTCATTCTTTATGCCTAGATCATGAAGCCATTTTGACCTTATCTTGGTGTACAATGTTAAGTGGGGGTCAATCCCTAGGAGGGCCACCATGAGGCTGGTCAAAAATGGAGTCTGAAGTCTGGAATCTAGAATCTGGCAAGACATCTTCTCTAGTGTCTGTGATTGAGAGCTGTGGCTGAGAGCTGTTACTGAGAGAGCCTTCTGTGTCTGACAGTCCCTTAAATACTTCAGTATAATTACATCACTACAGCACAATGAGCATGAGCAACCATTACATCACCATAGAGAACCATTATCTCATATTGAGTAGGTGCTTAACTATAAGCACCATACTGACCTAGATTCAAGGACACCTTTTCAGAGTTCCAGCCCTCTGTATGCTATAATTTCCAATGTAAAAATAATAATAATAATAATAAATAAATAAATAAATAAATAAAAATCAGGATATTCTAAATTCAAAAGTAGCATTAAATTTATTTCTTCTCATTAACTATTGTTTTATCCATAGACAGCTGGGTAGGCTTTTTGACAAGGATTATCTTACATTGGCTTCCTTCCTTCCTTCCTTTCTTCCTTCCTTTGCTTCCTTCCTTTTTCTTTTTTTCTTCCTTCCTTCCTTTTTCTTTCTTCCTTCCTTTCTTTCCTTCTTTGTTTTTTTCTTCCTTCCTTCTTTCCTTCCTTCCCTTCCTTTCTTTTTTCCTTCTTTGTTGTTTCTTCCTTCTTTCCTTCCTTTCCTTCCTTCGCTTCCTTCCTTTCTTTCCTTCTTTTTTCTTTCTTCCTTCCTTTCTTTCCTTCTTCCTTCCTTCCTTCCTTCCTTCCTTCCTTCCTTCCTTCCTTCCTTCCTTCCTTCCTTCCTTCCTTCCTTCCTTCCTTCCTTCCTTCCTTCCTTCCTTCCTTCCTTCCTTTCTTTCTTTCTTTCTTTCTTTCTTTCTTTCTTTCTTTCTTTCTTTCTTTCTTTCTTTCTTTCTTTCTTTCTTTCTTTCTTTCTTTTTTTCTTTCTTTCTCTCTCTTTCTTTCTTTCTTTCTTTCTTTCTTTCTTTTTTTCTTTCTTTCTCTCTCTCTCTCTCTCTTTCTTTCTTTCTTTCTTTCTTTCTTTCTTTCTTTCTTTCTTTCTTTCTTCCTTTCTTTCCTTCTTCCTTCCTTCCTTCCTTCCTTCTTTCCTTCCTTCCTTCCTTCCTTCCTTCCTTCCTTCCTTCCTTCCTTCCTTCCTTCCTTCCTTCCTTTCTTTCTCTATTTCTTCCACAGTCACTGTTCTAATGTCTAAGATAATTATTGTTGTCCAAGAATTAACTGATCCTAGTATTATAGGGAGATTTTTGCTGTGTATGGAATGAAAAATGAGTCAACTGATTTTTCAGATTATTAATTTGTTTTGGCCATTTAATCCACTGAATTCATATCAGTTTTTCATTGAGTATTCAGGTCATACTGTGTTCTTAAAATCTATGCCATTTGGACTAATAAAATATAAAAAACAAATATCTTTGAATATGGACTTAGGCATGTATTTTTGTACCTCTCACCTGAGGACTACTAGTCCATATAAGTAATAAGGGAGGTAGTAATAGCAGCCAGAACAGTATTAGTAATATTAGAATATAATATATGTTAAGTTAGGTGGTATAGTATAGAGAGTATATATATCCCAAGCCAGGGAGACTCATCTTCCAGAATTAAAATCTGGTTTTAGACACATTCTTACTTTGTGAATATAGGTAAGTCACTTAACTATATTTATCTCTGCTCCTTATGGGTAAAATAAACTTGAGAAGGAAATAGCAAATTACTCCAGTATCTTTTCCAAGAACATCCCAATTGGGTTCATGGAGAGTCTGACAGAACTGAAAAGATTGAACAACAACAACAAAAAATCAATATATAGTTAGCACTTTAAGGTTTATAACATATTTTGTACACACTATCTCATCCTCAAAATAGGTAATTTTTATAAGCATTTCCATTCTACAGATGAGAAAATTGAGGAAAATAAAAATTAAGTAACAAATATAATATTTCAATTCATATCTTTTTGACCCCTTAGTGAAGTGCTTTCTATACTGACACATTGTATAATGCAACAAATAATATTTCCACAATAGATAAGAATAAAGCCACGATAATTCCTTCAGATCATTTATAATCATAGAAGCTAGGTGGTATAGTATATAGACATTTTAAAAAGTACAAAAAATTGAGAGCAGTGGTTAGTTGTGTTTGTCCTTTAATTTTCAGTTCATTAATAAGCATTTATTAATGTTCTGATACTAAGTACCAGATTCTTGCATTTGAAATAAAAGGATGAGGATGAAAAATAAAAACAAAACCAAACAAAATATAGCAAAGCAAGTTCTATTTATAGTTTGTATTTGGGAATACAAAAAAAGGCAAAAGACAGTCTCTGACCTGAAGGAGCTCCATGACTCTTGGAAGAGGTAATATGAAAACATGGATTTACAATCAAGATGAATACAGGATAAACTGATGGTGATAATGAGAATGAATGGGGGGAAATTTGGGCAAATATCAAGTGCCCAAAAGAAATTTGTTTTCTCTTGAGGTAAAGAACACATGTACAACCCCCCATATATGTATATAGATAATAATTTAGAAAATATAAAAAGCAAATACAAAGTAATTTTTGATGACAGAAAAGAATATTTTACAATAATATTAATAATATTTAACATTCATTTAACAACGTCCTGAAATTGGAACAACATCCTGAAATTGGAGTTGGAAAAAATAAAGAATTCACAGGAGATGCAGGGAAACAAAATTTGTGAATTAGAAAAGGTTAAAAAATCACAGGAAAGTAGGATTTCTGAATTGGAAAAGATAAAAAAGTCTCAAGAAAATAGAATTTCTGAATTGGAAAAAGAAAATAATTCTCAAAAAAAAATTAGGGAAATGGAAAAAAAATTCAATAGAGCAAAATAATTCATTTAAAAACGAAATTGGACATTTACAAAAAGAACTAAAAACTGTGAAAGAAGAAAATAACTCCTTAATAATATTTAACATTCATTGAAGGCTTACTACATGTCAGGCACTGTGGTATAAGTACTTTATAATTATTATCTCATTTAATCTGTATAACTACCTCAGAGTTTCAGGGTAATCCATAGTCCATACTTGTTCTACAGTAATTGTGGTGCAGTGGCATCTATTTTAAAAAGAAAAAAAAAAAAAAAAAAAAAACTGGCCTCCAATTCTCCTGTGTTGTACAATATCATAGTTCTATGGCTTTTCCTTGAGTTGATGAAGATATTTGAAATCTCTTTGAAATTTTGGTCTGTGGAGATTCAATAGCACTAGAAATCTTTTTGATTTGATAACTTCTAATGAACATCATTGCAGTAGGAACTCTAATTTGGAAGCTCAGTGCAGGTACTTTCCATTATTTGTCATTTCTATAAGAAATAATTGCAGCTACTTTCTTAACTCTTACAAACTTTGTGATTTCTAAAGGGAGTTTGCATCTAGTGAAAGGTTGTCCACTGGATTGTTTCAATTTCTATTCTTGCATACCATTTAAATGTTTTGCCTTTCTCTACATTTCTTAATACATCATTCATATATTTCATTTTCTTATTCCACAGCACAGTGTATATCTCAACAACAGGCTAATAATAATCCCTTTCATCTGCCAAAAATGAGAAAGTTTTTCACACTCCTAGTCTTTCAAGCTCTACTATTGTCAGTAACAAAGCAATTCTTTAGGCTGTCATTTGATTTCATGTGTTTCCCACTTTTTGCATTTATTTCTCAAATTAATGTCTACAAATTTTTTCAATTATAATTTTATTAATTTACATTTGTTTATAGCTATACTAACTATCTAGATTTTATAGCTAATGATCTTATCATTTAATAATTCTTTTGGTATCCTCAGTATCAGATATTTAAATCAAACTGCACAACACAAAAATAGATTGTAACAAATTGACCCCCTAATAAAGTTTTAGAAGAATCAAGGAGAGGGTTTGTTGATTTGATTTATACTATAGACAAAAGTGAGCATACATAACTTTCTTGATCATGGTGAATAAATTTCTTTTAGAAGACCTTTTCCCCTTTTCTCTGCTCATTATCATACTTTCTGAGAGACAAGGCCACACAATGGTATCCAATTTCTTCAGCAACCACATAGCTCCAGGGAATGACAATGAGTTCATTATTTTTCATGCTCAAGAAATCAGTCCCTGTCTAATGGAACATTTGTCCACTCTATGGACATGGTTTCCATTCCACTCTATGGAATGTCATTCTGTATCTTTCCAAGAAAACATTTTTCCCCCCTAAGCAGGATTTAAATTTCTAGAAAGACCAATTCATCTTGAATAGAAATCTAAATCTATTATCTATATATATTCATGTACATATATACAGATATACATATATATGCATGCATAAAGTATTTATTGATTTATTAATTTGATGCATATTAATTAAGTGTTTATTCCTGGCCTTCCACTGTGCTAAATGCTGAGGATCTTCTGAAAACATGATTGCTGCACTTTAAAATCCAAGTAAGAACACTAAAGCACAGAAAATGAGAAATTGAGGAAATGCAAAAATAGATTGCAAAATAATCATTAGAAGAGTTTGGGGAGAAATAAGTATCTGTAGTAACAAATACCTAAGGTATGTCAAAATGATTTATTTCTAAACCTAGAGGCATGTTGCCTGTTACATATGTCCAAAAAAGGCAAGAATTGGAAAAAAGGATTGAAGTGGATTACTTCTGAGGAGGTTTTAAAAATATTTTTAAATCTTTGTGTCTATATTAATGTTACAAATTTAGATCTGGAAGTGACTTCAGAAATAATCTAGTCTAACATGATTTTTTTCAGATGAGAAAACTGAGGCCAAGAGATATAAAATAACTTGTTTAAAGTTAATATGAGTCAGAAGCAAAACTTGAAACCCATTCCTCAGACATGTCCAAAGCTAATCTCAATGATTTGTCTTGCATTATTTTAATATTTGTCATCTAATAACTATAATAGTAAGGACAAGTGCTAGAGTTACGATTTGATTGTGATAGAAAAACTCAGATGAGGACACCCCATCCACACAAATGGTTACATTTTTTTAATCCAAACTATTTTAAGTTAAAATTATTAAAATAAAAATACAAATTTAATGATATAAAACATGATTTTATAAAATAATCTTCATTTCTAGTCTTATAGACAAATAGATGCAGTATGAATTTCAGAAATGGAACCCCTTCCTGATGGTTTATTATTTGACCTATACTAGATTTGTTTGTACCAATATAGTTTTAATGCTTCTCTGAAACAAAGAATTGCCTAGATCACTGAAAAGTTCAGTGATTTGACTAGATCACACATTTTGTATGAGTCAAAAGCTAGATATGAATGCAAGTCTTTATAGCCTAAAGGCCAGCTTTTCATTGTCCATATTATCTCTCCAATAGTTTAACAACAACAACATTAATGATAACAAAATCTCACATTTAGGTAGCAATTTTAAGTTGATAAAATGTTTTCCTCTGAAGAAATCATTGCAAATTTTATTACTCCCATTTTTCAGTTGAAGAATCTGAGGATTTGAGAGGCAGAGTTATTTGCTGAGGATCAAGACTACATACTTAATCTAACAATGATGACTTTGCTCAAAACATTTTTTTAATTCCACTTTTGGTATTTGCTCTTAAAGGCTGTAGAACATTTTTTTGATTGTTTATTTCTTTTAACATTTTATGTAGTAGGAAATGCTTGTCTATAAGGGTGTAGTTGATTTTTTTAACTATCAAAAGTAATTTATAGTTAATCTGGACTTATAGCCAATTAAGTGAACAATGCCATGTTTTATTAAAAACCAGAGTGTAACTAATATAGCATAACTACTTCTTCTGCAGAAACTCAAAAAGGAAAAGGATTTCCTGGGCCATCAATCCAATATTTTATCCGAGGTGGATTCATAAATTGACTCTGAAGAAAATTTACAAAGAAAAGTTCCAGAAGTTATAAAAGCAACCCTGAAATAAATTATACGATGCCCTAAGAAGATTACTTTGAAAGAAAACAGTCTTTGTGATATTAATTTCTAGAGAGGCATTGAGGAATATTGGATATAATTTTGGTCTTGTAGAAATTTCTATCTCTAATATATACTGTCTACTGACTTGGACAAGATAAGAATGATAATGATGATGATATAGTATTTTAAGGAATGGAAACTACTTTACATATGGTAATTCATTTGATCTTCACAACAATCCTGAGAGGTAGGTGTTATGTTTTCCCCATTTTACAGAAGAGGAAATTTAGACTGAGAGAGAATAATCAACTTGCCCAATGTCATGGAGATGATATGTATCTGGGGAATCACTCAAATTCAGTTCTTTCTAATTCCAAGTTCATTTTTTATCTACTGCATTAAACGCTACTCTCTTAGCCAAGCCAATGAACTTTATTCAGTGCCTATTTTGTACTGGTATTCTATTCAGTTCTAGAAAAGCAAAAGAGTTTCCCTGCTCTTGGTAAGCTCTCATTCTAAGGGAGAGTTGACATGCAAACAACCATGTAAAACAAAATATATACAGGATAAATTTAAACTAATTTCAATGGAAAGGGACTTAGATTAAGAGGAACTAGAAAAACCTTCTTTCAAAAAGGGAGATTTTTCCTAAGACTTGAATGAATCCAGAGAAGCCAGGAGGAAGAGATCATGGGGTACAGTCAGAGAAAATGCATAGAGTTGCCAGGCAGTAAGTGTTGTGTGAGAGAAATAGCAAGAAGATACATGTATTTTATTGCAGAATGGGAAAGCAGTTATAATCACCTTTTTGTAGTGTTTAATTGGGATGGAGAATCCATTATGGTAAATGAGTAAATTGAAGATTTGTGAGGTAAGGGTTTTTGTGTTATATCGAATATTTTTAGTATAAAGGCAGGAGTTGGGAAAGAAAGACAGACCCAGACTTTGAATATTTTAAGGAAGGAAGAGGATGGTCCTGGTGATTGGTGGTTTACTGATTTTGGAATCATTACTGTATCAAAATTAGGGGGACTGAATAATCCTTAAATGAATGATCATAGTATGAAAGAGCCTAGAGGGAAAATGGAACATTTCAGCTTCTGACTGTTATCAATGATTCAGTGAGATTGAATGAAACTACAACTAGTACTGGAAAGAGTAGCCAGTGAGCTATGTCATTATAAGACTATCAAATCTTGGTAAATGAAAGATAATGGAGGTAATGAAAAGGCACAAAGTTTAACATGAATACTAGTTTGCTAATTATGGAGGTGTTGTTCCAAAGAATGTAGCAGGAAAGATGAGTAGTTTACAAGTGAAAAATAGTGTAAGTTAGGTTAAAGGCAACAATAATATGAAAGTGATTGGAGAGAATCAGAAAATAGGCTTTGCATGTTAGCCAGGGTTTTAGGATCACTGTGATGGGGACAGTTATAATGGGAGTAGAAATATGCTAATAATCAAGAAATGAATTCATTCATGTTATCTCAATCAATATGAATACCAGCTTGAGATTGAGTGACAACTATGTTCCATCTAGTCCAGTGTAGATGCCCCCTGAAATCCTTTCCCTTTTTGAATTTCTGTAGATGATCTAATTGTGTTATATCAGTTATACTTTGTTTTTTTTTTAAATCAAATATGATATTGTTCATTTTAATTGCCTATCTTACTAGCCTAAATTGGCTCTAAATGAATTTTTCCTAGCTAGAAAAACACTACTAAGTATGTATCACAAAAATATTATGAAAATGGAAAAGTATCTACATGCACAAAAAATACTTCTAGTAATTCTTTTTTTGTGATGGTAGCAGAGTTGGAAACTAAGGGGATGTCAATCAATTGAGGAATAACAGAACAAGTTATAGTACATAAATATGGTAAAACACTATTGTGCCATAAGAAATGATGAACAATTTCACTTTTTCTCTGGTTTTTCCCTACCAACATGATCAAAAAGGAAATGTGAATTTTTAAAAAATTAATAAAGACATAAAAATAAAATACATATGTGGGGGAAAATTTTTAAAAAAAGAAATGATGAGCAAAAAGATTTCAGAAAAACCTTACTGATGTGAAGTGAACAGAATCAAGAAAACATTTTACATAGTAATATCAGCATTGTATATTGATCAATTAGTAATCATTGAACTCTTCTCAGTAATACAATGATCCAAGAGAATGCTGAAAGGGTCATGATGGAAAATGTTATTTACATTTAGAAAAAAAAAAAAAAAACTAATGCTATCTGAAGACAGATTAAAGCATACAATATCCATCTTTTTTTCTTTTGGTCGTTTTTTTTTTTTTTTTTTTTTTTTTTTTTTTTTTTTCTCTAACACCATGACAAACATGGGAATGGATTTACATGATACCATATCTATTACCTGTATTCAATTGTTTCCTCTTTTAGGAATGGGGAAAGATAGGAAAGGGAAGAAAATTTGTTACTCAAATATTATAAATAAATTTTAATATTTTTCTTTACATTTAATTGGGAAAAAGTAAAAGACCATTTTTAAAAAGACATTTTTATTTTGAATCATAGCTACAAAGGCTTAGAGATATATAGAGCTGAGGCTTAATTTTTACAAAGCTGAATTTTTATTCAATGATGTTGATTGATTAATTTATTTGATGATAAAGATTCAGATACTAGCTATGGTTATGGTTTGTGGTCATTTGACATAACTTCTTTGAGTTTCAGTTAAGCATTGTGAAATGGTTATAATACAGTTTTACCTCCCAATTATGATGTGAAAAAATAATTTCAAAAGCTTGCTTTGCCATATTATTTTTTCCCAAAAAGCAAACAATTAAATGTAATAAGACCTAAAGCATTATTTTTTAAAAATCTAATTTTCTTATTAAATTATATAGAATTGTTATGGGCCAAAACTTGAAACAAGGTGCTAAGTCAGTAGAATTGATACAGACAATGGTTTTTTAGCATAGTGCTTAACAGTTCTCTAGTTCAGTACATGTACTTAATACTTACTATAGTTCTACAAGATTCACACTTTTGATAAGAGATCATATAAGCTCAAATAAACTCAGCCAGATTCAGAACAAGGGAAGATCAGAGAAGTTGTGGCAAGCTGTCCTCCTTTGCTTCTTCACTGAAATCAAAATCTGGAAAGCCTCCAGAAAAACTAACTGAACCCCAAGTGAAGAAGACAAGACTTTGAAGGAGACAATAAAGGATTTGGACTTTAACCCCTGGCTACTCATGTGGTGGTTACTGAACTGAAATGAAAGCTGCTCCCAGAAGCCCCCCCAAGAAACCTGCTCCCAGAAATATTACATTTCAAAGAGAATGTTACAAGAATTATAATATATACATATGTATATGTATATATTTACATTTTTAATAATATGCTTTTTTTATTTTCAAAATACATGCAAAAATAGTTTTAAACATTCATCCTGGCAAACAACAACAACAGATGAAAATACTATGTTGAGATTTACATTCAGTTACCATAGTCTCTCTGCATGCAGATATCTCTCTCTGTCACAAGACTATTAGAATGGACCTGAATTGCCTCATTGTTGCAAAAAGCCAAGTCAATCATAATAAATCATCTCATACTCTTGTTGTTACTAGGTACAATATTCTATTGATTCTCTTCATTTAACTTAGCATCAATTCATGCAAATATCCCCAAGCCTTTCTAAACTCTTCTTGTTGATCATTTTTTATAGAACACTAGAATATCATTACATTCATATACCATAACTTATTTGGTCATTCTCTAACTGATAGACATTCAGTCAGTTTCCAATTCTTTGCCACCACAAAAAGCATTGCCATAAACATTTTTGTACATGTGAATCCTTTTCCCTTTTTTATGTTTTCTTTGGGATCTAGTAGACATCAAAGCGTATTCACAGTTTGATAGTCTTTTGGATATAGTTCCAAATTGCTCTGTGAAATGATTGGATTAGTTCACAACTTCACTAACAATATATTAGTGTAATGACTGGGCTAGCTACCTGGAGGGTCTCAGGATCAGTCAGAGTCAGGATCAATCAAAATTCTTGGTCTTTAGAGGGAGAAGTGAAAGAGGCAGGCAAGCCAAAGATATATTCCTGGATTCTGGAGTCCAGAGACTCCAAACCCTCTCCTCCTCATCCTGCAGCCAAGTGACTTTGACTTCTTCCCCTCAGCCCTCCAATCCTTGGCTATGATTACCTAACCACCAAATTTCATCAAGCACCAATGGTGAGGAGAGCCATCACATCACCATATGTAAGGGCTAGAACTGAGCAATGCACTTGGATAATGAAGCACGTGAGACTAATTGCCAATTGGACAGTTCCCTATTAACTTGTTTGAAGGTTGACCCTCCCCAGCTGTTCTGTGCTGACTTGATTGGTGGGACAGAGAGAGAGAAGTGACATGTGTGGAAGGAGTAGGAGGAGGAAGAGGAATTGAGATGCAGACTCGGAGTCAGTCTCTCCAGGTGTTTGAGGGAGGAAGGTGTGTGTGAGATTGCTAGGACTAAGCCCCTGACCTTGACTGTAAAAGATCAAGAATAAAGACATTTAGTGATGCTGATTCCAGCTGATTTCTAGAAAGACAGAGTTCCAGCAACCATGTCATCTAAATATATATATATATATATATATATATATATATATATATATATATATATATATATATATATATATATATATATATATAGAGAGAGAGAGAGAGAGAGAGAGAGAGAGAGAGAGAGAGAGAGAGAGAGAGAGTCTATCTCACATTGAATAGATGATTAGCTTTAAGTGCTTGACCATCTGATTCAAGCACACTTTTTAAGATGTTTGACCCTCTCCCTCTCCTGCTTTCCTTTGTTTTAGAAGACAGGTTGTCACTCCCTCCTGACTTCTCAGAGAAGAGAGAACCCCCAAAAGGAGTTGATCACCATAACCTGGTCCCCATCACACAAGGCTCTCCAAGAAGAAATTATAAAAGATTTTAAAAAGAGAGGTAGAAGAAAAATGGGAAAAGGAAAGAGAAGCTCTTCAAGAGAGTATAGAAAAGGCTCATAATTCTCTGAAAGAAAAAATTGATAAAATATAAAAAGAAAACAACTTCCCTGAAATGTGAATTAGATAATGTAAAGAGCTCCCAGGAAAGTAGGATTTGTGAACTGGAAAAATAAAATCAGAAACAAACAAAAAAAAAAAAAAATAGGGAAATGGAAAAAAAATCCATAGAGTAAAGCAACTCATTTAAAAACTCAATTGGACATATACAAAAATAAGTAAAAAAAAATAACTCATTAAAAATCAGAAGTGAACAAAGAGAAATGAATGATTCATTGAGGCATCAAGAATCAGTAAAGCAAAATTTTAAAAAATAGGGAAAAAAAGTTAAATATCTACTTGGAAAAATAATAGATCTGGAAAATAGATCTAGGAGAGGTAATCTGGGAATTATTGGACTTCCTGAAAATTATGATGAAAAGAAAAGCGTAGACACTATTTTACAGGAAATCATCAAAGAGTACTGCCCAGATATAATAGAATCAGAAGGTAAAATAACCACTGAAAGACTTCATTAAACACCTCCAGAAAGAGACCACAAAATTAAAACTGGAAGGAATATTGTGGTTAAATTTCAGAATTATCAGGTTAAGGAAAAAATATTACAAGAAGCCAAAAAAAAAAAATTTTTAAATACTGAGGAACTACAATAAAGATCACTCAAGATATAGTTGCTTCCACATTAAAGTATCAAAGAGCCTGGATATGCAGCCAAGAGTAAACTATACAACTAAGCTGAGCATTTTCTTCCAAGGAAGAAGATGAATATTTATTTATTTTTTATTTTATTTATTTTATTAATTTTTGTAATTATAACATTTTCTTTGACAGTACATATGCATAGGTATTTTATTTTTACAACATTATCCCTTGTACTCCTTTCTGTTCTGAATTTTCCCCCTACTTCCCTCCACCCCCTCCCCTAGATGGCAAGCATTCCCATACATATTAAATAACTTATAGTATATAGTAGGTACAATATATATGTGCAGAACAGAATTTTGTTGTTGTTGCTGTTGCAAAGGAAGGATTGTATTAGGAAGGTAAAAATAATCTGGGAAGAAAAACAAAACAAAATAAAACAAACAAACAAACAAAAAAAAAACAATGCTCACAGTTTACACTCATTTCCCAGTGTTCCTTTTCTGAATGTAGCTGATTCTGTCCATCATTGATCAATTGGAATTGGATTATCTCTTCTCTATGTTGAAGATGTTCATTTCCATCAGAATACATCCTCATACAGTATCATTGTTGAAGTGTATAATGATCCCCTAGTTCTGCTACTTTCATTCAGCATCAATTGATATAAGTCTCTCCAAGGTTCTCTGTATTCCTCCTGTTGGTCATTTCTTACAGAACAATAATGTTCCATAACATTCATATACCATAATTTACCCAAATACATAATTTACTCCAATTGATGGGCATCCATTCATTTTCCAGTTTCTAGCCACTATGAAAAGGGCTACCACAAACATTTTGGCACATACAGGTCCCTTTCCCTTCTTTAGTAGTTCCCTGGGATGGAAACCCAGTAGTAGCACTGCTGGGTCACAGAGTATGCATATTTTGATAACTTTTTGGGCATAATTCCAGATTGCTCTCCAGAATGGTTGGATTCTTTCACAAGTCCACCAACAATGCATCAGTGTCCCAGTTTTCCCACAGTCCCTCCAACATTCATCGTTATTTGTTCCTGTCATCTTAGCCAATCTGACGGTGTGTAATGATATCTCAAAGTTGTCTTAATTTGCATTTCTCTGATCAATAGGGATTTGGAACACTCTTTCATATGAGAGGAAATAGTTTTAATTTCATCGTCTGAAAATTGTCTATTCATATCCTTTGACCAATTATCAATTGGAGAATGGCTTGATTTCTTATAAATTAAAGTCAATTCTCTGTATATTTTGGAGATGAGGCCTTTATCAGAACCTTTCACTGTAAAAATGTTTTCCCAATTGGTTACTTCCCTTTTAATCTTGTTTGCATTAGTTTTGTTTGTGCAGAAACTTTTTAATTTGGTGTAATCAAAATTTTCTATTTTGTGATCAATAATGGTCTCTAGTTCTCCCTTGGACACAAACTCCTTCCTCCTCCACAAGTCTGAAAGGTAAACCATCCCATGTTCCTCCAATCTATTCATGGACTCATTCTTTATGCCTAAATCATAGACTCATATTGATCTTATCTTAGTATGTGGTGTTAAATGTGGAACCATGCTTAGCTTCTGCCACGCTAATTTCCAGTTTTCCCACCAGTTTTTGTCAAATAATGAATTCTTATCCCAAAATTTGGGATCTTTGGGTTTGTCAAACACTAGATTGCTATTTGTATTCACTATCTTGCCCTGTGAACCTAACTTATTCCACTGATCAACTAGTCTATTTCTTAGCCAATACCAAATGGTTTTGGTGACTGTTGCTTTATAATATAGTTCTAATCAGGTACAGCTAGACCACCTTCATTTAATTTTTTTTTCATTACTTCCTCAGAAATTCTTGACCTTTTGTTGTTCCATATGAATTCTGTTATTATTTTTCCTAGGTCATTAAAATAGTTTCTTGGGAGTCTAATTGATATAGCACTAAATAAATAGATTAGTTTAGGGAGGATTGCCATCTTAATTATATTCACTCGGCCTATCCAAGAGCACTGAATGTCTTTGCAATTATTTAAATCTGACTTTATTTTTATGGCAAGTGTTTTGTAATTTTGCTCATATAATTCCTGACTTTCCTTTGGTAGATATATTCCCAAATATTTTATACTATCGACCATTATTTTGAAAGGAATTTCTCTTTGTAGCACATGCTCTTGGATTGTGTTGGTAATGTGTAAAAATGCTGAGGATTTATGTGGATTTATTTTATATCCTGCAACTTTGCTAAAATTCTGAATTATTTCTAACATATTTTAGCAGAGTCTTTGGGGTTCTCTAAGTATACCATTATGGCATCTGCAAAGAGTAATAGTTTATATTTCCTTATTTCCTACTCTAATTTCTTGAATCTCTTTCTCTGCTCTTATTGCCAAGGCTAGTGTTTCTAGTACTATATTGAATAGTAATGGTGATAGTGGGCAACCTTTTTTTACTCCTGATCTTAC
This sequence comes from Sminthopsis crassicaudata, assembly GCF_048593235.1. Lineage (NCBI taxonomy): Eukaryota > Metazoa > Chordata > Mammalia > Dasyuromorphia > Dasyuridae > Sminthopsis > Sminthopsis crassicaudata. Next base: position 98,761,097 of record NC_133622.1, on the reverse strand, counting down.
AGGGAAAGATTCTAGTTTATCGCCATTACATATGATGTTTATTGACAGTTTTAAATATATGCCTGTTATTATTTTAAGGAATAGTCCATTATTCTTATAGTCTCGAGTGTTTTTAGTAGGAATGGATGTTGGATTTTATCAAATGCTTATTCTGCATCTATTGAGTTGATCGTATGGTTTTTAATAATTTAATTATTAATATTGTCAATTATACTAATATTTTTCCTAATATTAAACCAGCCCTGCATTCCTGGTATAAATCCTACTTGATCATAGTGTTATCCTTATTTAAGATTTTAGCATCAATATTCATTAAGGAGATTGGTCTATAGTTTTCTTTCTCAGTTTTTAATCTCCCGGGTTTAGGTATCAGTACCATATCTATGTCATAAAAGGAATTTGGTAGGACTCCTTCAATCCCTATTTTTTCAAATAGTTTATATAGCTTTGGATTTAGTTGTTCTTTAAATGGTTTAGTAGAATTCACATGTAAATCCATCTGGTCCTGGGGATTTTTCCTTAGGGAGTTGGTTAATAGCTTGTCCTATTTCTTTTTCTGAGATGGGACTATTTAGACTACTTACTTCTTCCTCTATTAATCTGGGCAAGCTATATTTTGAAGCTATTCTTCCATTTTATTTAAGTTAGCAAATTTATTGGCATAAAGTTGAGCAAAGTAACTCCTAATTATTGTTCTAATTTCCTTTTCATTAGTGGTGAGTTCTCCCTTTTCATTTTCAAGACTAACAATTTGCTTTTTCTCTTTCCTTTTTTTAATCAGGTTTACTAAGGATTTGTCTATTTTGTTGGTTTTTTCATAGAACCAACTCTTAGTTTTATTAATTAATTCAATAGTTTTTTTTTTTTTTTTTTTACTTTCAGTTTTGTTAATCTCACCTTTTATTTTTTGAATTTCAAGTTTTGTGTTTGTCTGGGTTTTTTTTAATTTGTTCCTTTCCTAGCAATTTTAGTTGTAAGCCCAATTCATTGGCCCTCTCTTTCTCTATTTTATGCAAGTAGGCCTGTAGAGATATAAAACTTCCCCTTATTACTGCTTTGGCTGTATCCCACACATTTGGTATAATGTCTCATTATTGTCATTTTCTTGGGTGAAGTTATTAATTATGTCTATGATTTGCTGTTTTACCCAATCATTCTTTAGTATAAGATTATTTAGTTTCCAATTATTTTTTGGTCTATTTTCTGCTGGCTTTTCATTAAATGTAATTTTAATTGCATTGTGGTCTGAAAAGGATGCATTTACTATTTTTGCCTTACTGCATTTGATTTTGAGGGTTTTATGCCCTAGTACATGATCAATTTTTGTATAGGTTCCATGACCTGCTGAGAAGAAAGTATACTCTTTCTGTCTTCACTTAGCTTTCACCAAAGATATATCATATCAAACTTTTCTAGTATTCTATTTACCTCTTTGACTTCTTTCTTATTTATTTTGTGGTTTCATTTATCTAATTCTGAGGGTGCAAGGTTGAGATCTCCCACTATTATAATTTTGCTGTCTATTTATTTTTGCAGCTCTCTTAATTTCTCTTTTAAGAATTTAGATGCCGCACCAATTGGTGTGTATATGTTTAATATTGATACTGCTTCATCATAGATGCTACCCTTTAGCAGGATATAATGGCCTTCCTTATCTCTTTTAATTAGATTAATTTTTGTTTTTGCTTGATCTGAGATGAGGATGGCTACCCCTGCTTTTTTGTCTTTGCCTGAAGCATAGTAGATTCTGCTCCACCCTTTTACTTTTAGTTTGAATGTATCAACCTGTTTTAGGTGTGTTTCCTGTAAACAACATATAGTAGGATTCTGAGTTTTAATCCAGTCTGCTAACTGCATTCTCTTTATGAGGGAATTTACCCCATTCACATTTATGGTTAGAATGACTAATTCTATATTGCTTGCCATCCTGTTAACCCCTGCTTATGCTTTTCTCTTTTCCATCCCTCTTACCCCCCTACACAGTATTAAACTTGTGAACACCACTTGCTTTTCAGAATCCTCCCTTTTTAGTATCCCTCCCTCACCTTAAGGTTCCTCCCCTTATTTTACCCCTTTTCCTCACAATTTCTGTATTCCCTTCCTCTTAGCTTACTCCTTCGGTCTCACTTTTCAATGAAGTGGAAGAAGTTTTACCATAAATTGAATATGTCTATTGATACACACTATGTTCATCTCCCTCCTTTCTTTCTCTCAGATATACTAGGTTACCTTTGCCTCTTCATGAGATTTAGTACCACCACTTTACACTTTTTTATGATATAATTGCCTTTCCACCTCTAGTTTCTAGGACAAATTATACATGTGTTCTTTACATAGTTTTATGGCAGAAGTATAGTTCTCAACATTTTTTTTTACCTTTTTAGAACTCTTTTGAGTTCCTTATTTGAAGATCAAACATTTTATGTAGGTCTGTTTTTTTCATCAAGAATAGATGGAATTCATTTATTTCATTAAATGTTCATCTTCTTCCCTGGAAAATGATGCTCATTTTTGCTGGGTAAGTTATTCTTGGCTGCATACCAAGTTCCTTAGCCTTTCGGGAATATCATGTTCTAGGCCCTTTGTTCTTTTAATGTGGACCCTGCTAGATCCTGGTTATCCTTATAGTGGCTCCTCCATATCAGAATTGCTTTTTTCTAGCACCTTCCAGTATTTTTTCCTTTGTTTGATGGTTCTTGAATCTGGTCACTATATTTCTTAGCATTTTGATTTTAGGGTCCCTTTCAGTAGGTGATTGATTAATTCTTTCAATGTCTATTTTACCCTCTGTTTTTAAAATGTCTGGGCAGTTCTCTTTGATAATTTCCTGGAAAATAGTGTCCAAGCTCTTCTTTTCCTCACATTTTTCAGGGAGTCCAATTATTCTCAAATTGTCTCTCCTGGATCTGTTTTCCAGGTCTGTTGTCTTTTTTTTTTTTTTTTTTAATTCATTTTTCCAAATTATCCTCTCCCTCCCTCCACTCCCTCCCCCGATGGCAGGTAATCCCATACATTTTACATGTGTTACAATATAACCTAGATACAATATATGTGTGTAAATACCATTTTCTTGTTGCACATTAATTATTAGCTTCCAAAGGTATAAGTAACCTGGGTAAATAGACAGTAGTGTTAACAATTTACATTCGCTTCCCAGTGTTCCTTCTCTGGGTATGGTTATTTCTGTCCATCATTGATCAACTGGAAGTGAATTGGATCTTCTTTATGTTGAAGATTTCCACTTCCATCAGAATACATCCTCATACAGTATTGTTGTTGAAGTGTATAGTGATCTTCTGGTTCTGCTCATTTCACTCAGCAACAGTTGATGTAAGTCTCTCCAAGCCTCTCTGTATTCCTCCTGCTGGTCATTTCTTAGAGAGCAATAATATTCCATGACCTTCATATACCACAATTTACCCAACCATTCTCCAATTGATGGACATCCATTCAACTTCCAGTTTCTAGCTACAGCAAAAAGAGCTGGCACAAACATTTTGGCACATACAGGTCCCTTTCCACTCTTTAGTATTTTTTGGGATATAATCCCAATAACAACAATGCTGGGTCAAAGGGTATGCACAGTTTGACAACTTTTTGGGCATAGTTCCAAATTGCTCTCCAGAATGGCTGGATTCTTTCACAACTCCACCAACAATGTATCAGTGTCCCAGTTTTCACACATCCCCTCCAACATTCATCATTATTTGTTCCTGTCATCTTAGCCAATCTGACAGGTGTGTAGTGGTATCTCAGAGTTGTCTTAATTTGCATTTCTCTGATCAGTAGTGATTTGGAACACTCTTTCATATGAGTGGAAATAGTTTCAATTTCATCATCTGAAAATTGTCAGTTCATATCCCTTGACCATTTATCAATTGGAGAATGGTTTGGTTTCCTATAAATCAGGGTCAGTTCTCTATATATTTTGGAAATGAGACCTTTGTCAGAACTTTTACTTTTAAAAATATTTTCCCAATTTGTTACTTCCCTTCTAATCTTGTTTGCATTAGTATTTTTTGTACAGAAACTTTTTAGTTTGTTGTAATCAAAATCTGCTATTTTGTGATCAATAATGATCTCTAGTTCTCCTCTGGTCATAAATTCCTTCCTCCTCCACAGGTCTGAGAGGTATATTATCCTCTGTTCCTCAAATCTATTTATTATCTCATTCTTTATGCCTAAGTCATGGACCCATTTTGATCTTATCTTGGTATATGGTGTTAAGTGTGGATCCATATCTAATTTCTGCCATACTAATTTCCAGTTTTCCCAACAGTTTTTTTTTTTTCCAAATAATGAATTTTTATCCTTAATGTTGGTGTCTTTGGGTTTGTCAAAGATGAGATTGCTATATATGTACCCTTTTTTGTCCTTTGTATCTAATCTGTTCCACTGATCTACCAGTCTATTTCTTAGCCAATACCAAATGCTTTTAGTGACTGCTGCTATAATATAGATTTAGATCAGGTACACTTAGACCACCGTCCTCTGAGTTTTTTTTTTTCATTAGTTCCCTTGCAATTCTCGACCTTTTATTCTTCCATATGAATTTTGTTGTTATTTTTTCTAGGTCATTGAAATAGTTTCTTGGGACTCTGATTGGTATAGCACTAAATAAATAGATTAGTTTGGGGAGTATTGTCATCTTTATTATTATATTTGCTCGGCCTGTCCAAGAGCACTGAATGTCTTTCCAATTATTTAAATCTGACTTTATTTTTGTGGCAAGTGTTTTGTAATTTTTCTCATATAATTCCTGACTATTTTTTGCTAGATGGATTCCCAAAAACTTTATACTCTCAACATTTGTTTGGAATGGAATTTCTCTTTGTATCTCTTGCTGTTGCATTTTGTTGGTGATATATAAAAATGCTGAGGAATTATGTGGATTTATTTTGTATCCTGCCACTTTGCTAAAATTCTGAATTATTTTTAATAGCTTTTTAGCAGAGTCTTTGGGGTTCTCTAAGTATACCATCATGTCATCTGCAAAGAGTAATAATTTGATTTCTTCATTTCCTACTCTAATTCCTTGGATCTCTTTCTCGGCTCTTATTGCCAAGGCTAGAGTTTCTAGTACTATATTGAATAGTAATGGGGATATTGGGCAACCTTGTTTCACTCCTGATCTTACTGGGAAAGGTTGCAGTTTATTTCTATTGCATATTATGCTTACTGATGGTCTTAAATATATGCTCCTGATTATTCTAAGGAATAATCCATTTATTCCTATACTCTCAAGAGTTTTTAGTAGGAATGGATGTTGGATTTTGTCAAATGCTTTTTCTGCATCTATTGAGATGATCATATGGTTTTTATTAATTTGATTATTAATATGGTCAATTATACTAATAGTTTTCCTAATATTAAACCAGCCCTGCATTCCTGGTATAAATCCTACTTGATCATAGTGTATTATCCTGGGGATGATTTTCTGAAGTCTTTTTGCTAATATCTTATTTAAGATTTTAGCATCAATATTCATTAAGGAAATTGGTCTATAATTTTCTTTCTCAGTTTTCGATCGACCTGGTTTAGGTATCAGTACCATGTCTGTGTCATAAAAGGAGTTTGGTAGGACTCCTTCATTCCCTATTTTTTAAAATAGTTCACATAGCATTGGGGCTAATTGTTCTTTAAATGTTTGGTAGAATTCACATATAAATCCATCTGGTCCAGGGGATTTTTTCCTGGGGAGTTGATTAATAACTTGTTCTATTTCTTTTTCTGAAATGGGACTATTTAGGCAATTTATTTCCTCCTCTGTTAATCTAGGAAGCCTATATTTTTGGAGGAAGTCATCCATTTCACTTAAGTTATCAAATTTATTGGCATAAAGTTGGGCAACGTAACTCCTTATTATTTCTCTAATTTCCTCTTCATTGGTGGAAAGATCCCCCTTTTCATTTGTAAGACTAACAATTTGATTTTCCTCTTCCTTTTTTCTGATCAGATTTACCAAAGGTTTATCTATTTTATTGGCTTTTTCATAAAACCAACTCTTGGTTTTATTTATTAATTCAATAGTTTTTTTTTTTTTACTTTCAATATTATTGATTTCCTCTTTTAATTTTTGTAATTCAAGTTTGATTTTTGGTTGGGGGGTTTTAATTTGGTCTTTTTCTAGCTTTTTGAGTTGCAAGCCCAATTCATTAATCTTCTCTTTCTCTATTTTCTTCAAATAAGCCTCTAAAGATATAAAATTTCCCCTTATTACTGCTTTAGCTGCATCCCACAGATTTTGGTATGATGTCTCATCATTGTCATTATCTTGGGTGAAATTATTAATTGTTTCTATAATTTGCTGTTTCACCCAGTCATTCTTTAAGATGAGATTATTCAGTTTCCAATTACTTTTTGGTCTATTTATCCCTAAATTTTTACTGAATGTAGCTTTTATTGCATTGTGGTCTAAGAAGAAGGCATTTATTATTTCTGCCTTCCTACATTTAATTTTGAGATCTTTATGTCCTAATATATGGTCAATTTTTGTATAGGATCCATGAACTGCTGAGAAGAAAGTATATTCCTTTCTATTGCCATTCAGTTTTCTCCAAAGGTCTATCATACCTAGTTTTTCTAATGTTCTATTTACTTTTTTAATTTCTTTCTTGTTTGTTTTGTGGTTTGATTTGTCTAAATCTGAGAGTGCAAGGTTGAAATCTCCCACTATTATAGTTTTACTGTCTATTTCTTCTTGCAACTCTCTTAACTTTTCCTTTAGAAAGTTAGAAGCTATACCACTTGGTGCATATATGTTTAGTATTGATATGGCTTCATTATTGATGCTACCTTTCAGCCAGCTATAGTTTCCTTCCCTATCTCTTTTAATTAGATCAACTTCTGCTTTTTCTTGATCTGAGATAAGGATAGCTACCCCTGCTTTTTTGGCTTTACCTGAAGCATAATAGATTCTGCTCCAACATTTTACCTTTACTCTATATGTATCTCCCTGCTTTAAGTGTGTTTCCTGTAAAGAACATATTGTAGGGTTCTGATTTTTGATCCAGTCTGCTATCCGTCTCTGTTTGATGGGAGCGTTCATCCCATTCACATTTACAGTTAAAATTACTAATTCTGTATTTCCTGCCATCATATTATCCCCAGATTATGCTTTTTCCCTTGACCCCCCTGAATCCCTTCCCCAATATTCAATTTATAGACCCCCCTTGTGACATGCAGCCCTCCCTTTTTTTTTAAGTAACCCTACCCCCTCCCTCCAAGGCCCTTCCCTTATTCTCCTTTTCATTTTCCCTTTTCCTCTCCCCTCTTTTAATGAGGTGAGAGAGAATTCTGTGAAAAACAAATATGTGAATTATTTACTCTTTGAGCCTCTTCTTCTGATAAAAGTAAGATTCACATAATGATTCTCCCCCTCTTTAAATTCCCTCAGATATGGTGTATTTTCTATGCCTCTTCCTGGGATATAGTTTCCCTCTTTTTATCACTCCCTCCCCTTTTTCTGATACTACCCCCTTCCCTTTACTACACCCCCTCCTTTTTTTTTTTTCATTTATATCAGTAAAATTAAATTATCCATGCATACTTTCTATATACCCACAATAGAGATATAGTTCTCAAGGGTTCTTTGTACCTTTTTCTGTTTATATTCAGTCTTGTGGATGTAGATCAAATTTTTTGTTTAAGTCTGGTTTTTTTCTTAGAAACATATGGAATTCTTCTATTTCATTGAATGACCATCTTCTTCCATGGAAAACGATGCTAAACTTAGCTGGGTAGTTTATTCTTGGTTGCAATCCTTGATTTTTTGCTTTTCGGAATATCAGGTTCCAAGCCCTTCTATCTTTTATGTGGAGGCAGCCAGATCTTGTATGACACTTATTGTGGCACCTTGGTATTTAAATTGTTTTTTTCTTGCTGCTTGCAGGATTTTCTCTTTTGTGTGGTAATTCTGCAGCTTAGCCACAATATTTCATGGAGTTCTTTTTTTAGGGTCTTTTTCAGAAAGTGTTCATTGAATTCTTTCAACACCTATTTTCCCTTCTGTTTCTATTATCTCTGGACAGTTCCCTTTGATGATTTCCTGTAAAATAGAATCTAGGCTCTTTTTTTGGTCATAGTTTTCGGGAAGTCCAATGATCCGCAGATTATCTCTACTAGATCTATTTTCCAGGTCTGTAGATTTTCCCAGTAAGTATTTCATATTGTTCTCCAGTTACTCTTTTTTTTTTTTTTTTTTTTTTTTGTTTTGTTTTGTTTGACTGATTCTTGGGTTCTCAATGAATCATTCATTTCTATTTGTTCCATCCTGACTTTTAAGGAGTTATTTTCTTCATTCACAGTTTTTAGTTCTTTTTGTAAATGCCCAATTTCATTTTTAAATGAGTTATTTTGCTCTATTGAATTTTTTTCCATTTCCCTAATTTTTTTTTTGAGAATTATTTTCTTTTTCCAATTCAGAAATCCTATTTTCTTGGGACTTTTTTTATCTTCTCCAATTCAGAAATCCTACTTTCCTGTGATTTTTTTACCTTTTCTAATTCACTAATTTTGTTTCCCTGCATCTCCTGTGAATTCTTTATTTTTTCCAACTCCAATTTCATAGCTTCTCTTTCCTTTCCCCATTTTTCTTCAAACTCTCTTAACTTTTTAATAGTCTCTTCTAGGAGAGAGTTATGTGATGGGGGGCAGGAATCGTTCCCTTTAGGTTGTTATCTGCTGACTCTCTGCTGTTAACTTCCTCGGGGTTGGATACCTACTCTTTCTCTGTGTAGAAGGAATCTATGGTTTTTTTTGGCTTCTTGCTCATACTTAAAAAATTTTTTTGGGGTCTGTCCCTGGGGTAGGAAATTATTTATTTATTTCTTTACCAGCTTCCTCCCAGACCAGATGGATGCAGCGGCCCCTGCACCTGAGCTAAGAGAGAGCACTGGGAGAGAGTTCCCCACCCCCTCCCTGGAAGTGCCTCAGAGGTGATCAGCACTGCTTTGCTTTGAGGGCGCTGTGTTTTAGCGCCTTTCCTGAGGTTGAGACCGAACACTAAAGGTGACTCAAAGCCTAGCCTATGCATCCCGGTGGGGCGTGGATGTCTGCAGCAGGTGATGTAAAAAGCCCCTGTGCTCAAACTGGAAGTGTCTGCCAGAAACCGCAGTCCCTAGTTCAAAGGTTCCGCTTCTCTGGGACTTCCATTCCACAGCCTCCAGCCGAGCCAGGCACTATGAGTTACTGCCCTGCCCACTCTTCAATCTCTTAACTACCCCCAGGTAAAAGCCTGGATTGCCTATGTCGGCCACACCCCCAGTGGCGAGATCTGCTGAGTCACCCCTGGGATCCGGGAAGATCCAATCTGGTTTTAAATTTTAAAGTGGCTTAGATTCCTCTTCTGAACTGCTGTTTTATAAGCAGAGAAGAGCTAACAGCCTGTGCCAGATTCTTTTATCTCAGTGGATTCTATGATCCCAGAGCCCTCCCCAGCGGGACCGGTTCAGTGTGCCACTACCCCACCATCTGCACTGGCCTCTCTTCTTCTTCCCCTGGGAGCTGACCTTTCCTGCTGAAACTCCAGATTCTCTTCAGCTGGTAAGTCGTGCTTCCAGTCCTTGTGGATTCTATGAGTCCAACGCTATTTCTGAGGCTGTTTATATCTGGTTGGTTGTGAGGGAAGAAAGGAGCTTACACAGTAGCGTGTATCTTCTCCGCCATCTTGGCTGCGCCCCCTCTGTTGTCTTTCTAATAAGGTACTTGACATTCTTTTCAATTGTTTCTTTTTTCTGGTTTTGCTTGACTACTTCTTGGTTTCTCCTTGAGTTATTCATTTCTACTTGTTTGAGTCTAATTTTCAATGATCTATTTCCTGCACTCACTTTTCTATATATTTTTGTAATTGTCCAATTGTGGTTTTAAGTGAGTTCGAGAGATGCTAGCTTTCTGGGATTTTATTCTTCTCCTCCAGTGTTTACACTCTCTCCGTTGCTCCTGGCTTGCTGCCAAGACGGAATATCCACACTGGGGTAAAAGTCTTTTTGCAGAAATGGAAGAGACTGTACCCCTCCACCCTTCGGTCTGAGCTGTGTGAGCTATCTGTGTCACTCTGGCTTTCCTGTCCTCAGTCTGTGCCCAGTCTGTTTGATCCTCCCCCAAGCAAACAGACCTTCTCTGGCGAATTTCAAGGATGTCTTCTGTTGGTGATTATTTGTGGGTTTCTTTTCCGGTAAAGCATTAACTCTGAGACTTGTCATGAAGTAAATCCTGAGAGAAAACACGGAGCTCAAGTAGCTGTCTGCCTACACGCCACCATCTTGGCCAGAAGTCTGGCAATCTCAAAGATCAATATTTAATGAAACAGGTGCATTACATTTATTTCTAATGAAAAAAAACCAGAACTAAACAAAAACTTTGACCTCCAATATTAGGACTCAAGAGAAGCAGAAAAAGGTAAAAAGAATTCTTGAGAACTGTATTTCTACTATGGACATACATAAAGAGTGCATTATAATTTGATTTTACCGATACCATATAAAAATGTAGTAGAAATGGAAAGGGGATAGTATTAGAACAAAGAAAAAGGGCTGATAAAAAGAGGGAAACTACATCCCACTAAGAGGTAAAGGAAACCTATGAATGAATTGATGAGAGACTTTAAATAAGAGTAGCTTTTTCTAAATTAGATTTATACTGAGGGAAAATTGTCCTTGTCTCACTGTGCAATAAAAACTACACACACACACACACACACACACACACACACACACACACACACACACACACACACACAAACTTTCCATAGAATTTGGAAGAAAAGAGCAATAATCTAACCAAGAGGTTAAAACAGGGTTCATTGTAGAAATTTATTAGATTTGTCTTATCAAGATACTTTGTATATCATGCTATGTACATGCTTTGTACAGTCATGCTATGAAGGCCATAATATAACTTTATATGACTGTTTTTGTCATCTTTGTATTTTCTGATCCTACCCAAGTATCTCACAACCTCTCTCCCATTTACCTTTCTCATTCTTATGTTATTGGGAATGATATTGAGAAATTTTCATGTTACTTCATTGCTTTTTTCTCTACAAACTTATGTTTTGGACAAAACAGACTGCTAACTTTTGTACTACCATTCTTTTCTTAAACTCCATATTCCATCTTTTGTCGTTAAGTTTTTCTTACAGTTCATAAATGAAATTCATTTATTTTTTCCTCTTTATTACTCAGAATCCATCAGTTTCTTAAAGGTTTGTCAGGAGTCTCCTTTTACTGAAAGTTTTATCTAAATTCTTTCTATATAACTCAGATTATAAGAGATCTCAAATTCCTAACATTATTTTGAATTTTTGTTATTTTTGTAGAATCCAACCTTAAGTGATATGTTTCCCTTTGTCTTTGTATATGACTGATATAATGACGTGCAATGTATTTAGTATTCGTATTTGTAGAAAATTCAAATGTGCTATACTGTCTCCACAGATGAAGACAATTTTTCTCTAGTTCATAATAGCTTTCAAAAGCTTTCTGGGCAGTTTTTAGGGTATGTAGGTGGCAATAAAAGTAAGTGCTTGAGTCTCGAGTTTATTTTGGCCTCTCTGTGTTTCTATTTCTGTCTTTTTTGTGTCTCTGGCTCTGTCTCTCTTTTAAAAAGGAAAAAAAAATGTCTTTTGTACCACACTTTTCTTTCTGCTTGTATACAAGTGATTAAAGTTTGCTAAATTAAATTGAATCAATAGTAAATAAAGAAATAGTTTCATAGCATCCATTTACCTCAGTATTTTTAAGTCATGTGCTATTTCCCTTTATAGAATATGGTTCTCAATGGCAGGGACTATTTAAATTCTACTTTTTTTTCAAGTACTTAATATAATGCTTGGATCATAATAATCACTAAAAATACTTGCTAATTGATTGATTGATTGTTTCATTTATTAAGAACAAGTCAATCCAGACTATCTCTATTTCCTTTTGCCACAGTATAGCTTGACTGATGATCAAATGAAATTTTATAAACGTAATATAACTAGACTAGAGAAAGCCATTTAATGACATTTTTAATGCTGTTTTTATGAGTTAGATAACATAATTAGGAATTTGTGAAACTGTTGAATAACTTGGGACAATGAGTAGTCATTAATTGTTCAGCATAAGTTTGGAAATAAGGTTGAGAGAGAGGGCCCCAGGAATCTATTCTTAATTCTCTATTTTTTTTCCATATTTATTTATGACTTGGATAAAAGCTAGATGGTATGCTTTTTGAATGAACCTTAAAGTGATAAGCAAACATTTTGCATGATATTGTCCAGATCCCAAATAATAAAAACAATAATGCTGGTGATAACAAAATCAGGATAAAGGATGAAAATTATTATGAAATTAAATAGCAACAAAAGTAAAGTTCTACATTTAGGTAAAAACTCTCAAATGTTCACAGTTTTTTCTAGCAAGAAAATCCCTGCAAAAAACAATCTGGTATAGTAGAAGTCGGGGGAGAAGGGGAAGCTTTGGTTATATTTAATTGGCTTCAGGTTCAGCATGAACAAACCATGTGACCTGACAATCAATAATATTGTTATTAACTATGATTAATATATAAATAGAAGCCTGTTTTTCATAATGAGGAAGGTAAAATTTTCACTCTATTCTGCTCTCAACAAGGCATGTATCAAATTAAATTCTGATTACTGCATTGTAAGAAATATATTATCTACACAAGTTGGATCAGTCATGTTTTCAAAATTGAAAATTCATACTCAGGAAATGATAGAGATCAGAAGTGGCATACATGAGGCCCACACGGTCCATATTAGTCCTGAGAAAAGACAAAGTTGAGAAAAATGTAATTGAGAATTATTTAGCAAAATAAACAAAAGTACAATAAAACATAATGTTGACACGTGATTTTCTGAGTGCATATGCATTTTCAGGGATTCCTATGTATACTTTAATGGTCCCCATTTCTATCTGTTTGGCATCACTAATCTAAACAATGGAGTTCAAATGCACAAGATACTATTCTTGTAGTGTCCTTTCTACTTAGTCTTAAATAAATTATTGTGCAGATGGATAAAATAAATGATTTTGTTTTGTAATTCAGTGAAAATAATGAGTTAAAAATAGTAAACTCATTAAAAGCAGCTAAAGAAAAACTTCCATAGAATGATGTGGGGGTAATGTATCCTTATTATTGTGGTTGAATATCCTCTCTCTCTCTCTCTCTCTCTCTCTCTCTCTCTCTCTCTCTCTCTCTCTCTCTCTCTCTCTCTCTCTTTCTCTCTCTCTCTCTCTCTCTCTCTTTCTCTCTCTCTCTCTCTCTCTCTTCTCTCTCTCTCTCTCTCTCTCTCTCTCTCTCTCTCTCTCTCTCTCTCTCTCTCTCTTCTCTCTCTCTCCCTCTCTCTTCTATGTGTGTATGTGTGTGTGTGTTTCTCTTTATGTCTCTCTTTTATTCAAGTGCAGCTAGAAATGTCTCTCTGACAAATTGTTATCTTATTATTAACCACTCTTACCATCATCATTATTGTTTTTTCTTATTATTCTTTAAGAAACATCAGATACTACACCTTTTTAAAATATAATTAAATCATTGAAAAGGAATTTCTGTGAACATTGTATTAAGAGAATGAAGATGAAGGGATACACATCATCATTAGACAATATACATATGAGTAAGTATGGTTCAGGTAAAAAGGCATCTGTGAAAACTTTGGATGTGTGAGATAATTAGTAGCATATCAGTACTGGGATAAAATCTTCTTGAAGTCAGGATGCTTGGGGATACAACAAATAGTGGACATTTGCAATCCCTTCTTTAAACTGATATAAGTTAAAGAAAGGTAAAATGAATCAATTCACTTTTGCATAAATTAGTGTATCACATTTTTCACTGGATCAGAATTGTGTTATATTCCAACCATGGTTAAAAAAAAAAAAAAGGTATATTTTTATTAGGTTGTGATCATTATCTTTACATATTTTCTCCTGTTTATTTTCTTGAATAGAAAAGTTGTGTGACAGTGATGTCTTTCTGGAAGTAAAGAAATGTTTTGACAGGTAACCTGTCTTCAATATGTCATATTACACTAATTTGTGAGGGGAAAGTATATAAAATATTATTTTAGGATCATTGTTTTAGAGCTAGAAGGAACCTTAGGAATCATTAGTCCAAAATTCTTTTTAAATAGAATATGAGAGAGGGAGAGGAGAGATAGAGAGACAGAGAGACAGTGAGAAACACACACAGTTGGAGTGATTTTATCAAGGTCATTTGGATATTAAGTATCAATGATGGGATTTGAATCTAGGTTTCTGACTCTGAAAGTAGCATTCTTTAATTTTATCATGTAATAGTTCAATGATTGGATTTAATTTATAAAATAAGCTTTCCTTGCTTCTGATCTGACTTACCTACAACTATTTATTGCCCAAACACTTTTTTCTTCTTTGTATCAACTTGAGTTCAGAGTATAATGAGCTTTTAGGCTTAACATGCTCTGGATACCTAAAAAAGTTTTATTTTATTTTATTTATTAGGAGTAATATTTATAAATCATGTGAAAATCATAAAAGGGACTATATTGTCTGATTCAAAATACTTGTTATTTCATCTTATTTGGTTCAAAAATTCCCATATAATTTGGAAATAATAGCATCTAATATTATTTGAACCAAATAATTTTAAAATGTTAACAATTTTTAACATCATGTAATTTTTTTTTACTATGATGATACTGCTACATTAAAATCAGATGTGATGTAAAATTAGATTGTCACATTTACCAGAGGAAAATTTAAACACAGAAATATCTACCCATTGCTCAGAGAGGCACAACTGGGCCTCTACTTCCTCATGTTTTTTAAAAGTAGTGATTAGGTCTGATCATTATTTCTTTATTTTAAAGTCACTTATCACTCTAAATCTAAGATTTATTTTTCTCGCACTAACCTAACAGTATTTATTACTTCTTTTAATTAGATTGATTTTGAAAATTATATGTATCTCTGTCACAGTCCACCTTATTGCCAAGTACTAGGAAGAATAAAGTCCAATTGAAAAACTATTATCTGACAGAGAGCACACAGTATCAAAAGTTTATATATTTCTTGTAGGAACCAGAGAGTTCATCTAGTCCAATCCCTTTCTTTATAAACATGAAAGATTAAAAGTAAACTTAGGTGATCTAAATTTCCATAGATATTGAGTGCCAAAGATTTCTTATTTAGAAAATTCAAATCTCCTCAACTTTGCTCTCTCAGAACTATGTTAATTAAACCACAAAATAAATAAGAAAAGTTAAGGAGGTAAACAGAATGTTAGAAAAGTTAGGTATGATAGATTTTTTGGGAAAAAAAAAAGTGAATGGAGACAGAAAGGAGTTTTCTTATTTCTCAGAGATTCATGGAACTTTTACAGAAATCGACCATATATTAGAGCATAAAACCCTGAAAATCAAATGCGTCAAGGCAAAAATAGTAAATGTAATCTTTTTTTTCAGATCATGAGGCAATAAAAATGACATTTAATAAAAGGTCAGGGGAAAATAGACTAAAAATTAATTGAAGACTAAATAATAAA
The DNA here is from genome assembly GCF_048593235.1 of Sminthopsis crassicaudata. NCBI lineage: Eukaryota > Metazoa > Chordata > Mammalia > Dasyuromorphia > Dasyuridae > Sminthopsis > Sminthopsis crassicaudata. The sequence continues at coordinate 98,745,569 of NC_133622.1, read as the reverse complement.
TTGTAATGAATGGATGGGTAAAACAATGAATCATAATCACAATCAATAACTTCATCCAAGAGAATGACAATAATGAGACAACATACCAAAATTTGTGGGAGGCAGCCAAAGCATTTATTAGGGAAAATTTTATATTTCTAGATGCTAATTTGCATAAAAGAAAGAGAAGACCAATGAATTGTGTTTATAATTGAAAAAAAAATAAGTGAATTAAATAAACTAATTTTAATTTAATTTTTCAATTAAATACCAAATTTGAAATTCTGAAAATAAAAGGGGAGATTAATAAAATTGAAAATAAGAAAAACATTAAATTAATGAATAAAACTAACAGTTGTTTTTTTAAAAACAACAAAATATATAAAGCTTTAGTTAATTTGATTAGAAAAGGAAAGAAAGACATCAAAGTGACAGCCTTAAAAATGAAAAGGAAGAACTTTTCACCAATGAAGAGTAAATTAGAGCAATAATTAGGAGTTATTTTGCCCAATTATATGCCAATAAATTTGATTATCTAAGTGAATTGAAAGAATATCTACAAAAATATAGATTGCCCAAGTTTAACAGAAGAGGAAATAAATTACTTAGTCCCATTTTAGAAAAAAGTCATAGAACAAGCTATTAATCAACTTCCTAAGAAAAAATCTCCAGGGCCAGTTGGATTTACATTGTGAATTCTATCAAACATTTAATGAACAATTAATTTTAATACTATTTTATATGGTATTTGTATTATATACTATTTGAAAAAAAATAGAGGTGGGCACTGATGCATTGTCGGTGGAATTGTGAATGGATCCATCCATTCTGCAGAGTAATTTGGAACAGTGCTCAAAAAGTTGTCAAACTGCAAATCCTTTGATCCAACAGTGTTATTACTGAGCTTATATACCAAAGAGCTATTAAAAAATAGAAAGGCACCTGTATGTGCAAAAAAAAAAAAAAATTGTGGCAGCTCTTTTTGTAGTGGCTAGAAACTGGAAATTGAATAGATGCCTATTAATTGGAGAATGGCTGGGTAAAATGTGGTATATGAATGTTATAGAATATTATTGTTCTGTAAGAAATGACCAATAAGATGAATACAGAGAGGCTTGGAGAGACTTGCATGGACTGATGCTAAGTGCAATGAGCAGAACTGGGAGATTATTATACACTTAAACAACAATACTCTATGAAGATCCATTCTGCTGGAAGTGGCTATCTTCAACAATGAGAGAACTCAATCAGTAACAATTGATCAGTACCAATTACACCCAGCAAAAGAACACTGGAAAATGATTGTGGACCACAACATAGCATTTACACTTTTTCTGTTATTGTTGCTTGCATTTTTGTTTTTCTTCCCAGGTTATTTTTACCTTCTTTATAAATCTGATTTTTCTTGTGTAGCAAAACAACTATATAAATATGTATATATTGTATTTAACATATACTTTACTATATTTAACATGTATGGGGCTGCCTACCATCTAGGGGAGAGGGTGGAGGGAAGGAGGGGAAAAGTTGGAACAGAAGTTTTTACAAGGGTCAATGTCGATAAATTACCCATACATATATTTTGTCAATAAAAAGATGTAATAAAAAATAAAAAAGAGTAATTGTGAAAAAGATGAGGTTTCTCTGTAAAGTTTCTCTGATTCAATTTCTACATGTTTCAAACTTATAGAGAACTGAGTCAAATATAAAAAAATGGGAGCCATTCCCTAAATGATAAATGATCAAAAGATCAGAACAGTTTTCAGTTGAAGTACTAATAGATAGTTTTGATAGTTATTTATAGCCATTTGAAAATTTCTTCTAAACTACTGATTGAAGAAATGCAACTTAAAATAATTTTGAAGTACTACCATATATCTATTACATTGGCTAATAAGGCAGAAAAGGAAAATGTGGTGGAGTTGTGAAAATAAAAGAGACATAAATGCATTGTTTGTTGAGTTTTAATTGGTCCAGCCATTCAGGAGAGCAATTTGGAATTATGCCTAAAAAGCTTTTCTTTCCATTTAATCCAGCAGTGACACTCCTGATTGTGTATCATACAAATTATAAAAGAGGGAAAAGAACACACTCAATAGGAGAATGACTTGATTTCTTATAAATTAGAGTCAATTCTCTACATATTTTGGAAATGAGACCTTTATCACAACCTTTGACTATAAAAATGTTTTCCAGTTTATTGCTTCTCTTCTAATCTTGTCTGCATTAGTTTTGTTTATACAAAAGGTTTTCAATTTGATATAATCAACATTTTCTATTTTGTGATCAATAATGATCTCTAGTTCTTCTTTGGTCACAAATTCCTTCCTCCTCCACAGGTCTGAAAGGTAAATTATCCTATTTATTTATAATTTCATTCTTTATGCCTAGATCATGAAGCCATTTTGACCTTATCTTGGTGTATGGTATTAAGTGTGGATAAATGCCTAGTTTCTGCCATACTAATTTCCAATTTTTTTAGCAGATGCTCTCAGAAAATTCTGAGCTGATGCAAAGTGAAATGTACTTTTGTCAAAGTGACAGCAATATTGTGAGATGATCAGCTGTGAATGAAATAATTATACTCAGCAATAAAAAGCATATGATACTTCTGAAAGGCTTATGATCTGAATGCAGTTTGAAGTGTGCTTTTTTTGTTTGTTTGTTTATATTGTCTTTACACAACATGATTATCATAGAAGTGCTTTGTATGACTACACACTTTTACCATATATTAAATTGCTTGCATTCTCTATGAAATGGAATGGAGAGGGAGAAGAGAAGAGAAGAGAAAGTGGAACTCACCATTTTTAAAATGAATATTAAAAATGATTTTACATGTTCCTGGAAAAATAAAATACTAATTTTAAAAGAAATTATAAGCATTATACTCTCAGTAGGGGAAAAAAACTGGAAAAATGTCCATGATCTTATTCAAATGTGTTCATCTGTGTATGACTTAGCTATTCTCAGCATTACAATGACCGAAACAACTCTAAAGGACTTATGATGAAAAATGCTATTCATATTCAGAGAAAGACCTGATGGTGTCTGAATACAGATTGAAGTATACTTTTTTTTTTTTTTTTGCTTTTTCTATTGTTCTTGAAATTTGGGGGAAGTTATATATATGCATATGTATGTGAATATATATATATATATATATATGTATACTATGCAAATGTTATGTATGACTACTCATCTGTAACCTATTTCAAATTGCTTTCCTTCTCAATGAAGATGCAAGGGAGGGAGGAAGAGAGAGAATCTGGAACTAAAAGTTTTAAAAACTAATTAAAATTGTTTTTGTATGTAACTGAAGAGAAATAAAATACTAAATCAATGAAAAATCCACTTAATAGTATATTTTCTAATTATATTTTAGTTTTCAATATTCATTTTTCTAAGATTTTGAGTTCCAAAATTTTTTCTCCTTCTCTTCTTTCCTTTCCCCCTATTCAAGATAGCAAGCAATCTTATATAGGCTATACATATACAATTATTTGATCATATTTCCATATTAGTCATGTCATAAAAGGAATAAAAAAAACATGAAATTAGCATGTTTTGATTTGTATTCAATATTTATATTTCTTCCTCTTGATGAAGATGCCATTTTCCATAATGTATATTGAAACTGCCTTGGATCACTATATTGCTGAGAAGATCTCGGACTATCATAGTTGATCATCACACAATCTTGCTGCTACTATGTACAATGCTCCTCATTCTACTCACTTCACTTTGCATCAGGTCATGTTTTCGTTTTTGGTTTTTTTCCTGAAGTTTACGGCATCTCCACAAATTCCCATTCCTTGTCATTTTATATATATATATATATATATATATATATATATATATATATATATATATATATATATATATATATAAAATGTTACAAACATTCTGGCATATGTGAATCCTTTTTCCTCTTTTATGATTTACAGGATACACGCACAATAGTGTCCCTGCTGGATTAAAAGACATGCCTAGTTTTATAGTTTTTTGTGCCTAGTTCCAAATTGCACTCCAGAATTGTTGGATCAGTTTACAACTCAACCAACAAACATTAGTGTCCCAGGTTTCCCATAACCTCTTCAATATTTATCATTTTATTTTATTGTCATTTAGCCAAATTGAGATGTGTGATGTGGTCCCTGACAATTGTTTTAATTTTCATTTTTAGAGGAAAAAAAAAAAACTTGAATTTCAAGTGTTAACTGTTCCTCTCTACTCTTCATAACTTTCATTTCTTTTCCATTTTTCCTTTAAGAATTCTCATTGAATTTACAAGCTGTATAGCATTTGAAAACAAGAATTGAAAAAACAGTTTTAAACTATTTTCTTACTTCTTTATATCTTCAAAAATTCTAATTTAATTTGTCCTCAAATTGTGTTTTTAAAAAAATTCTTATAGATGTTTTGGAGTCATACTCTTCTTTGTGTCTTGAGCATTCATTCATTCTTTTAGGGACTTGATGTTAGAATTAGACCCTGTGGCCATTCCAAGAGAGAAAATCTAAGTTAGACCTGTTGCTGCTTTTTTGGATAATGAAAGTTGATGCTATTCCAGGATAGCAAGGATAGGCAGCATTCTACAATTTTCAGTGCTCCCAAAGTGATTTTTTTTTCCAGAGCAATGTTTGCTTAATACCCCCTAGTCTGAGTGCTGCAAGTTCTTGACACAAATTTGCATTTGAACAAGAAGAGAAAGTTCTTCGACTCTTAACTTATAGGTCACCTAGCTTACTGAGGCAGAATTTAGTTTTCCCTTTTACCTGTGATCACTGTTTTGTTTATTCATCTGTAAGATGAATACTTTGGGAGTAAATCTGAGCAATACCACCACCAGCCCTGCTGCTGCTCCTATAGACTTCTGAATTCCCTACACAGATGTGTCATATTCTTAGAAGACTTGTACCACTGCTATGAGGGCTACCAGGCACTTTTCAGGGCTGTGTTTTACTTTTTTTGTTTATGTGGTCCGCCCAGCTGAGGCTCAACAAATGTGGCTCAACTGTAGATTCAATCAATCTGCAGCTCCAAGAAGCTGTAGGATGCTCAGTGTTACATTCGAGAAAACCATTTTGGCAGACAGGTCAAGTCTATTAAGTAACTGAGGGATCTCAAAACTGTTGGTGATCTAGGGATAGATCTACCACAAGCAAGTGATGACTTCACCTGATGGGTGGATGAGAAACATTTGTTCCAATAATCATGAACCCAGTTGAAACAGCATTGTAGAGTGTTTAGAGTTGATTAGACTTCAAAAACCCCAAACACATTCATTACATCCTGAGTCATCACTAGTTCTCTCTCTTTTTTTTTCTTGCCACTAAACTTTAAAGACTCTAGAAGAGTTAAACTGTTGATTTTGTACAATTCTGCCTCCTATAAATCCAATTTATGTGCAAAAGACATCACTCATACAATTTTACCATTTTAATCTAACTCAAATTCTAGTGGAAGCAGGCAACTGATGAAGCAGCAGGTGTGCCTACACTTGGAGATGTAGTCACAATCTTTCCCACAGATGTCCCAGGCTATAAGATCATCTTTTCACTGAAATCAGCTGTAAGAATCCACACCCCCCTGATGTCTGCACTGCCTTTTAAAGACTGGATTGGTTGTCTCTTGATGTTAATGAAGAGCTAGAAAAGTGTCCTAAAAATAGTCTGCTTCATCCAGTCCTGTACTGCTTGCCACAATAGACAGGGATCCCAAACATTGATTGAAACACACAAAAAAAATATATGATTCCATTTGCCATTGGCACATGGAATTTGTGCATGCTTATGAACAACTTGAAATCCAATAAATATGAAAGATACACAGCTCTTCTTATAAGAGCACTTAGCAGGGATCATATCCAAATGGCAGGCCTGAGAGAAACAAGGTTAGGAAATGAATGCTAACTGATTGAGGTTGAAGTAGCTGCAACAAAGGGTAGTAGTGTGAAGCAAGTACACATATTTGCTAAGCTAGTCAATAAGTTTGTATGACTACCAAAGGAGTGGCAGGCTCCTGACAATGAAATTGCCACTTGCAGGAAAGACCATTAGTGCATATGACTCACTAGGATAAACCCTGTTGAGTTCAAAGAAAAATTTTGTGAAGACCCAGAATAATGAAGTTCCCTATCAATGTGAGAAAAGGAGCATATTGATTCTTTGTTACTTATGCTAATTTTAGTCTAACACTTACCACCAAGAAAACACAGCACCTTACATCCAATTTGTGAAACAGTTACATGAAATCAAGAAATTTTGATTATTGTAGATTAGCTCACTTACCTTGGCAGTGTCCTTTCCTGGAATATGCACAGAGACAATGAGGTTTGTGTATGCATTGCCAGAACTAGCTCAGTATTCAGGAGTCTCTGAATGAAAGTGTGGGGGAGAAGTTTTAGGTTTTCTATCAAACCGAAGCTCTAGAGAGCTATTTTACTGATCTCTCTTGATGCCTCTGAAACTAGTACACCAGTACCATGCTAGGAAACTGCATTGTTCTTTTTGAATTTTCTAAGAAAGATTCTTAGGAAGATTCAAGATACTGGATACTGAGATCCTTTCTCAATGTTGAAAGGCCAAGTGTTTAAACTCCACTGTAGAGAATACAATTCCAATGAACTAGCTATGTTGTTTGAATGTTAAATTTATATTTGCCTAAAAGATTGTTTTATGGAATATTTTTGAAAGAAAGGTGATCACATTATGGGCAGAAGAAATACAAGAACACTCTCAAAGTCTTTCTGAAAAAAAAAACAACAAAACACTTCAGATTCAATTGTATGGCATGGGAAATACTGGCAAAGTACTGGCCCACATGGCATGCTTTCCTAAAAGAAGACACTTTGCTCTATAATTGATGAAAAATGGCAGTAGTACAAAAGAAAAATGAGATTAATAAACTTAAATATATCTTTACTATGAATGATCATATTGACTGAGTGTTGGTAGAATGTTTAAGGTCCTATTGCTTTTATCAGCAATGGTCTTTGAGACTGAAAGACAAACAACTAATTCTACTAGTCTATATCTGGGAGTGATCCAGTATAGATATAAGAACTCATATTTCCCTGGTATAAAGCATTTCCCTAGGCATGGGAATACTCTTATTATAGGATGATCCTGACCCAAACTCTGTCTCCAGGGCCTAAAAAGTGTTCATATCTGTTACATTGTACTTAATTGGTCTAAACAAAGAATTCCCTGTGATGATTTCTCTGGATTTATTCCTCAAAATTTGGTTTTGTGTATTTTTTTATATAAATTTGTGTAAATGAATTCAGTCACATTTCTACCACTTTTCCATCTTGGCTACCCAATAATCTTTCTACTATACCATACTGTCTCTTTATTCACTTCTTTCATTTCCTCTTCTAATCATGTCATTTAGGAGATATGTTTTTTAAATTTTTCATTATTCATAATCTAATCTGTTTTGTTTAGGAAGACTGAAAAATATCATGAGGATAATGACTGTATTGGTATCAGTGTTACTACAAAGTAGTTACTTTACTAATTCAATTGTTAATGCAATACCAGAATTAGAAATCATATTTAATAAATTATAGTTAAATTATAGTTAAATTTTATATTACAAGCTCTTCCTATTCTCTTCTTATTTATGAGATGTGTAGGTGAAGGTGAGAAGAGGTTTTCAAACTTCACCAAAGTATTAGGAGTGACAAATGATAACCAGCAGGATTCTGCATTGTTCCAGCTTGCTCAAACAGATGTCCAGGAGATTGTCAAATCATCATGGATAACAATAGGAATTCCTTACCTAAAAATATATTATAGATTACCTAAGTAAATATTTTATAATTGGAAGAAAAGGAAGCTTTGAAAAAAAAAAAAAAACACCTTATTTTCTCTTAGGTAAGGTAGCTGGAGTCAAGAGCTGGAGTTTGTTTTTATTTTATTTTTCATGAAACAACTTGGACCAAGAAGAAAATCAAAAAAGTTACCCTATTCATAGGCATTTTTGCAAGATGATATTTTCAAAGATCAGGCCATTGACAGTTGTCAGAACAGCAGACATAGACAGGGCATATCAATAGTTCAAAACTGATGTTTGATAAACTGTTTGTTCTGGCTGCAGTAGAAAAGCAATGTCAGCTGCCACGTATAAAACATAAATAAACTGCTTCTGTCAAGTGAGTTCTGTCAAGCACAGAGGTGGCCAAGTCAATGTGCAGTTTGAGAATCTCTCCCAGGCAGAAGATAACAGGCTGTTGATAAGGGCCAGCCTGGTCACCAACAGTATGAGCTGATCTTCCCTGAGAAAACAAAGAAGTTATAAGAGGCAGGCTGAACTTCTTTTAGTCATATATATGTAAAGGGCAGACTTCAATTGAAGCAATGTAACCCATTTGGCGACACTGTAAAAAATATTCAGTATATACTGTTATCTGAAGGGTAATGTTAGTTTACAATGATCTCTCCCTCCAAGAATGAAGGCATGATAGGTTAGCTAAGTCAGACAAATTTAATTCTTGTTTCTTACATGAATTCTAAGACTCTAGACAAATCTTTTAATCTTTTAATGTTCAAAGTTCTGCCTTTCTTCAGGGTATGGAATGTCTTCATCAGGGAATTTCCTATTAATTTCCCATAATAGGAAATTATGATGAAATCATATACACAATTGCTATCCTCATTTCTCTCCACCTCTCTAATGAGTGCTAATATCAATTAGAATAGGTAGCAGCATGGTGAAGAGAGTGCCAGAAAAAAACAAGTTAAAGTTTTATCCTTGATAGACAGTGCCTGTGGATGAATTTGTTAATGTCTCAGATTATAAATTATAAGTGATTTGCTTATCTGTGTTCTTGGAATGAATTCCTGCATTGGGAATTCCTATATCCATGAAATTGGGACAATGAACAGAAAGTAATGACAAAAACAAAAACAAAACAAAACAAAACAAAACAAAAAAAAAAAAAAAAAAAAAAAAAAAAAAAAAAACAAAGAAGCAAACAAAAAACTGTAGCAATAAGAAGATCTAAAAAATAATGATACTAGCAATAAAAACAACAATGTTAATAAATGAATAAAATCAATACAGATTTTCTTGAATGTTTCTTTGGAACTTTAGAATTGCACTTTTTTTTAGCTCAATAACATAATAATGTAAATTTTCATTTTTCTTAATATCAACATGATAGACAAAATAAATTCATTAGAAAGATGTCTTTATAGGAATACTAAAAATTAAATGTAGACATTACAAAATGAATCAAGAGACTAATTAGAAAAAATAGTACTTGATATATAAACTATGCATAAATTCTGTCTGTAAGTACTAGAACAGATTGCATAAGTATTATCATTTGTCCTGTCACAATATTTATTCTATTGTGGCACAGAACAATGTTTTTCTTATTCATGTAAAGAAATGTTACTATCAGCTTGTAGCATTTCAATAAAGTAAATGCTAGCAGTTTAATCTGCTCCATTACAGAAGGTCTGATAGTTATGCTTTTATAAAATATATTTTTTTAAATGATGATTGGCGACTAGTGACAGAATTGAAAGTGAATCTCTATTGGAGTTGAGAAGACAGTAGATAATAATGGAATTATCACAATTCTGCCTCTCATACTTAGTAGGGAATACTGTCTTAAGCATGTCACTGAACTCATTTGAGCTTGAGGAATTTCTTCAGTAAAACAGGAATTATAACCTTTACTTCCTGTCCCAAAGAATTATCTTGAGGGAAAAACAAGTTAAATTATTCAAGCAATATTTAAACTTTAAAGTGGATTATAAAGGTTATTTATCATTATTACAAAATAAATGGATTGACCTAGATGAATATCTAAAGCCTTATCTAGCTGTAGGTTCAATGTCTTTGGAATCAGCAAATATACTTATTATTTGTTAACTACAAAGAAAATTTACTGGAATAATTACATGTTAGTCTGAAATGATAACATTTATTCTTATTTTTTGCCTTAAAATAGATATTGTATTTATTCAAGTCTATTTAGATACATATTATTTTATTAGTTTCTTTTTGTGTGATTAGATATATTATTTTTCTGTCATCTTATCCTTGAAACCATGCTATTTTCTGCCTTTATCATAAAAAATTAAAATATTCTAAATATATTTCCAGTAATTTTGTTTATTTTACCTAAAGAAATTTTCATTATTAATAATGTCTCAGAATTTTCTTTTTCTGTCTTGTCTTTGTGAATTCATAATAATAATGGATTCAGCTCCTGTAAGGGGTTAGGTAAAATGTGTGATATAGAAATAATGTCTATCATAGAGGGGTTGTTTCTCCTTTGAGAATATAATCAGTTTCACAAATAATTCTGATATCTATTTATGGTTCAGCTCATTAAAGCTGTATTTAATTTCCCCTTTTAAAATTGGTTTATTAATCTTATATATTTCCTGTTTGGTTAATTTGGGTATTTTTGCAAATATTCAGGTGTTTTAAATTCTCAGTTTTATTTGTGTATAGTTATACACAACAATTTCTGGCAGCTTTTCTGATTTTTTTAGCAAATATTCTGATTTCCTCTTTCTCATGTCTGATTAAGATAATTTGATTCTCCTTTATCTTTTTTTAAGAAAATTAAATCTGCTATTTTACTAATCTTTAAAAATGTCTTATTTTTCAATTACTCTGTGTACTAATTATTTATTTTATTACTCTTATTTTCTGTTCTTATGGAGCAATTTGCCTTATTTGTCCTTGTGATTAATTTTATTTGTTCATTTTTGAATTTATTTAATTGAAAATTGCAAATATTTATTTTCTATTTTTTCCTACATTTGTAACAAACATTTAGAGAAATGAATTTGCCTCTGAGCACTGCTTTGGCTGCATTACACAAATGTTAATATGTTGTATTGACATTATCATTATTCAGTATAAGTTACATCTTCTGTTTATCTTGTCATTATTTAATGAAGCTATTTTTGTTCATATAATTTGTTCTTTAACACTGACATTCCTCATCTAATTGCTCACCTTTAATGCCTTACCATAATGGAATGAAGACCCTGGCTCTTCAAGAGAAGTTCTTCATTAAGGAGTTCCTACCAAGCTAGAGATGCTTCTGTTATGCTATTACTAACAAGATTTACATCTATCATCTGAAAATAACCTTTACCTAAGTTTAGCAGGATCATCACCAGTTTATCTACAGGATGATTAAATTTTTGGTCTTACAGAACATATAGTCCTTCTTTTGCCTCTTTTTATTACCAGGATTTAGCATAAAATCTGTCACATAGTAGGCACTCAATAAATTTTTATTGTCTCATTATTAAGTAGCAATAATGCTAGAATCTCTGTCAGTGGAGAGAATAATCCTTCTGACAAAATACTGCATCCTTAAATTATTGAAGACACCTGAATTATTCAATTCATTGCCTTTGTAGCTTTCATGCAATTTCTTGATATTTTAATAATATCGTTGCTTGAGGCTATTTTTATTGTTTTGTCACCTGAAATGCAGTTTTTGAAAAATATTTTTTCTGAATTAACTTATTGTTATGCATTTATGTATAATTTTTTTTGTTTTTACAATTTCAAAGGTACTCTTATGAATGCTCCATGTGTAGTTTGATGTATTGATATTTCAATTGATAATTGGCATTTCATTTATATATTTGATATATTGATATATTCCATATTATCAGTGTGAATTCTCTATCCATTACACAGCTACCCATCGCAACACATTCATATATGAATTCTCATTGAACACAATTTTTTTTTTTTTTATGTTTAGTCATATGTCCTCCATAAAGCAAATACCAAACACACTAGAGGCCTTCTTTTAGGTCTTTAAATATTTTATGAATACTATATTATAAAGAATGTAGTTGTGATTCTATTATTCATCTCTCTGAGAAAATTAAAAATCTGCCTACTTTTAAAATTATATATTTTCTCATTTATTTGTGAAACACTTCTATACAAATTACCATGGATAACATACTATGACTCATATGTACATTATTCAACCCTTTATTTGAGTTATTGTACATTTGGCCCTGACAAATTCAGGTTTTTCCACAATTCAGAATTTGTGTGTGTGTGTGTGTGTGTGTGTGTGTGTGTGTGTGTGTGTGTGTGTATTTGAAAAAGAACAGGCAGCATGATTCTTGATGTTTTCATTCCAATTAATACACCCATTGAATCCAATCTTTCTAGCAATTTATTCAGACCTGAAAACATTTGTTGTTTATCTTCAGTTGTTTGATTTTATGGTAGTTGAAATTTCGCATAATTTTCAAGAGCCATTCTCATATGGTTAGATCCCCTGAGAGAATAGGAAGAACACAGATGAACTAATTTTAAGTCATATCTTTTTCTGCTTTCAAGTTAGCTGGCTTTGGGATGGCTAGTCTAGCTTGCTAAGCCTCATTTTCCCCCCCAAAAAAGATTAAAATCAGGGCTTTGAAAATGTTAACCTTAGTATTTTGAAACCCCATTCCACCTTTCCATTTTTGCTTTTGTTTTTAGAGCTAAATTTCTCTTTAAGTTCTTTAAGTTATAAATATAAAGTATTAATATATTTTCATTAACAATGAAGATTTTAATTCTGATGTAACGTATTTCTCTAAATAGTTTTTTTTTAATTTATTTAAATCCTTTTCTCTCACAAATTATCAAACCATTTCCAGTTTGTTTCAGCTAACTCTATATCAGGTAAATTTTAATCCAATTAGTTACAACTGGTAGTATAGTGGTTTGAGGCCTGGGTCAAGAGTCAAAAGGATCTTAGTGTAAATTTAGATTCTAAAACTTACTTCCTCTGCAAGTCAATTTGCCTCTATTTTCCTTACTTTCCTCAGGTGTAAAATGGAAATCACAAAAGAATGTACCTCAGATTGTCATGAAGATTGCATAAGATCATATTTGTAAAGCACATAGCATGGTGCCTGCCATATGTGTTTCTATATGTGGAACTATATGTGTTTCTTCCCTTACTTTTCTTTTTGAAAAGTGGATAAATCTTTTTTTACCTTAAAAGTAGATACATCACTCACCATTAGGTATATTTCCTTTTTTTTTTCTTTTTCTTTCTTTATTTTTATCATTATCACTTTTTATTTACAAGATATATATATCTTGGTAATTTTTCAGCATTGACAATTGCAAAATGTTTTGTTCCAACTTTTCCCCTCCCAGATTGCAGGTTGACCAATACATGTTAAATATGTTAAAGCAATATATGTATACATGTCCAAACAGTTATTTTGCTGGAAAAAAAAAGAATTGGACTTTGAAATAGTGTACAATTAGACTGTGAAGGAAATAAAAAATGCAGACTGACAAAAATAGAGGTTTTGGGAATTCTATGTAGTGGTTCATAGTCATCTCCCAGAGTTCTTTCACTGGGTGTAGCTGGTTCACTTCATTACTGCTCTTTGGAACTGATTTAGTTCATCTCATTGTTGAAGAGGGCTTCATCCATCAAAATTGATCATCATATAGTATTGTTGCTGAAGTATATAATGATCTTCTGGTCCTGCTCATTTCACTCAGCATCAGTTCACGTAAGTTTCTTCAGGACTTTCAGAAATCATCCTGCTGGTCATTTCTTACAGAACAATAATATTCCATAAAATTTATATACCGATATTTATTCATCCATTCACTAATTGATGGACATCAACTCAGTTTCCAGTTTCTGGCCACAACAAAGAGAGCTGCCACAAACTTTCTTGCACATACAGGTCCCTTTCCTTCTTTAAAATCTCTTTGGGATATAAGCCCAGTAGTAACACTACTGGATCAAAGGGTGTACACAGTTTAATAACTTTTTGAGCATAGTTCCAAATCATTCTCCAGTATGGCTGGATATATTCACAATTCCACCAACAATGTATCAGTGTCCCAGTTTTCCCACATCCCCTCCAACATTCTGCATTATCTTTCCCTGTCATTCTAGCCAATCTGACAGATGTGTAGTGGTAGCTCAGAGTTGTCTTAATTTGCATTTCTCTGATTAATAATAACGTGGAACATCTTTTTATATGGCTAGAAATAGTTTCAATTTCTTCACGTGAAAATTTTCTGTTCGTTTCTTTTGACTATCATTGGAGAATGGCTTGATTTCTTATAAATTAGAGTCAATTATATATTTTGGAAATGAGGCCCTTATCAGAACCTCTAACTATAAAAATGTTTTCCCAGTTTATTGCTTCCCTTCTAATTTTGTCTGCATTAGTTTTGTTGGTACAAAAACTTTTCAGTTTGATAAAATCAAAATTTTCTCTTTTGTGATTAATAATAATCTCTAGTTCTTCTTTGGTCATAAATTCCTTCCTCTTCCACAGCTCTGAGAAGCAAACCATCATATGTTCTTGTAATTTATTTATAATATAATTTTTTATACATAGGTCATGAACCCATTTTGACCTTATCTTATGTTTCTCAATGCCTAGTTTCTGCCATACTAATTTCCAATTTTCCCAGCAATTTTTTTCAAACAGTGAGTTCTTATCCCAAAAGCTGGGGTCTTTGGGTTTATCAAACACTAGATTATTAAAGTTATTGGCTATTTTGTCCTTTAAACCTCACCTATTCCACTAGTCTTATTCCACTTAGTCAATACCAAATGGTAATATAACATATTGTAATATAATATATTATAATATAATTTTAGATCTGGTACAGCTAGTCTATTTTCATTTGATTTTTTTTTCATTAATTCCCTTGAAATCCTTTACCTTTTGTTTTTCCATATGAACTTTGTTATTTTTCCTAGGTCATGAAAATAGCTGTTTGGGCATCTGATTGGTAAAGCACTAAATAGATTACTTTATGTAGTATTGTCATCTTTATTATATTTGCTCACCCTATCCAAGAGCATTTAGTGTTTTTTCAATTGGTTAGATCTGACTTCATTCATGTGGAAAGTGTTTTGTAGTTTTGCTCATATAGTTTCTGATTTTCCCTTGGCTGATATATTCCTAAATATATTATAATTTCAGTAGTTATTTTAAATGGAATTTCTCTTTGTAGCTATAACTGTTGAGTTAAGTTCAGCATAAGAATGGTGAAGACTTATATGGGTTTATTTTTTATCCTGCAACTTTGCTAAAGGAGTGGATTATTTCTAATAGATTTTAGTAGAATCTCTGGGGTTCTCTAAGTATACCATCATATCATCAGCAAAGAGGGATAACTTGGTTTCCACATTACCTACTCTAATTGCTTTAATTTCTTTCTAACTCTTATTGCCAAAGTTAGCATTTCTAATACAATATTGAATATTATTATTGAATAGTAATGGTGATAGTGGGCAACCTTGTTTCACTCATTGTTGACCTTATTGGGAATGGTTCAAGTTTATCCCCATTACATATGATGCTTACTGATAGTTTTAAATAGATGCTACTGATAATTTTAAGGGAAAGTCCATTTTTTCCTATACTCTCAAGTGTTTTTAATAGGAATGGATATTGGATTTTATCAAATGCTTTTTCTGCATCTATTGAGAAGATCATATCATTTTTGTTAATTTGATTATTAATATGATTAATTATACTAATAGTTTTCCTAATATTGAATCAGCCCTACATTCCTAGTATATATCCTACTTGACCATGGTATATTATCCTGGGGATAATTTTATGTTTCTTTTGGCTAATATCTTATTTAAGATTTTAGCATTAATAGTCATTAGGGAAATTGGTCTATAAATTCCTTTCTCTATTTTCAACCTACCTGGCTTGGTTATCAGTATCATATCTGTGTCATAAAAAGAATTTGGTAGGACTCCTTCATTCCCTATTTTTTCAAATAGTTTGTATAGCATTGGGGCTAAGTGTTCTTTAAATGTTTGGAAGAATTCACCTACAAATCCATCTGGGCCTGGGGTTTTTTTCTTAGGGAGTTGATTAATAGCCTGATCTATATTTTTTTTTCCTGAAATGGGACTATTTAAGCAATATATTTCCTCCTCTGTAAATCTGGGAAGCCTATATTTTTGGAGGTAGTCATCCATTTCTCATAGGTTATCAAATTTACTGGCATAAAGTTGGGCAAAGTAACTCCTTATTATTGCTCTAATTTCCTCTTCATTGGTGGAAAGCTCCCCCTTTTCATTTTTAAGAGTAATAATTTGATTTTCCTCTACTTTTTCTAATCAGATTTACCAATGGTTAATCTATCTTTTTTCATAAAACCACACTTAGTTTTATTTAATAATTTGTTTGTTTTGTTTTGGTTTGTTTTTTTTTTTTTTTTTTACTTACAATATCAGTAATTTCTCCTTTTAATTTTAGAATTTCAAGTTTAGTCTTTGATTGGGGATTTTTAATTTGGTCTTTTTCTAGCTTTTTATGGTGCAACCCAATTCATTGATCTTCTCTTTCTCTATTGTATTCAAGTAAGTCTCTAAAGATATAAAATGTCCCCTTATTATTGCTTTGGCTGAATCCCACAAATTTTGGTATGATGTCTCATTGTTGTCATTATCTTGAGTGAAATTATTGTGTATAATTTGCTGTTTCACCCAATCGTTCTTTAAGATGAGATTGTTTAGTTTCCAATTACTTTTTGGTCTATTTACCCCTTTTTGTTGAATGTAGTTTTTATTGCATTGTGATCTGAAAAGAAACCATTTACTATTTCCACTTTCCTGTATTTAATTTTGAGGACTTTATATCCTAACATATGGTCAATTTTTGTATAGGTTTCGAACTGCTGTGAAGAAAGTATACTCCTTTCTGTCACCATGCCGTTTTCTCTGAAGATGTAGCATACCTAATTTTTAAAATATTCTATTTACCTCTTTAATTTCTTTCTTATTTGTTTTGTGGTTTGATTTATCTAATTCTGAGAGTGCAAGGTTGAGATCTCCCACTATTATAGTTTTGGTATCTATTTCTTCTTGCAACTTCCTTAACTTCTCCTTTAGGAAGTTACACACTATTCCCCTTGATGCATATATGTTTAGTATTGATATTGCTTCATTTTCTATGGCAGGGGTTCTCAAACTATGGCCGTTTATGCAGTCCACCAGGTTATGCCAAATGGGCTGAGGGGTGGAGACACAGTGTGAGTTTTTGTTTTTATTAGAGTTTGGCCCTCCAGCAGTCTGAGGGACAGTGAACTAGCTCCCTAATTAAAAAGTTTGAGGACCATTGGTCTATGGTATTGTTTAGCAAGATATAGTTTCCTTCCTTATCTCTTTTAATTAGATCAATTTTTGCTTTTGCTTGGTCTGAGATAAGGATGGCTACACCTGCTTTTTTTTTTTTTTTTCACTTCACCTGAAGTATAATTCATTCTCCAGCTTTTTACCTTTACTCTGTATGTATATCCCTTCTTTAAATATGTTTCCTGTAAATAACATATTGGAGGGTTCTGACTTTTGATCCAGTTTGCTATCTACCTCTACTTTATGGGAGAGTTCATCCCATTTACATTTATGGTTAAAATGACTAATTCTATATTTTTGCCATCATATTATTCCCAGAATATGTTTTTCTTTTTTTGCCGCCCTTTACCCCCTTCCCCAGTATTAAACTTATGGGCCCCAATCACATCAAAAAGCTCTCCTTCTTTAGGATCTTTCCTTCCTCCCTTTGAATCCCTTCCCCTTTCTTGTACCCTTCCCTTATTACTGTTTTCCTTTTCCCTTTTCCTCTCCCACTTTTTGATGAGGCGAGAGAAGATTCTCTGTAAAACAAATATGTCAATTATTTTCTCTTTGAGCCACCTCTGATGAATGTAAGATTCACACAATTTCTCTTCCCTGTAAAGTTCTTGAATTGTGAGGGTCTGGTTGTCTACTCAATAATAATCCTTCTCTGGGAGGAGATCTGTAAAATCTTTTACTCTGTGTGCATGTTTCTTGAATCTCCTCCAACTCTTGTCCTTTCTCAAATCAGACTGGTCTCCGCCTGGCATCAAGACTTTATCCCAGAGTCGATTCCCTCAGACCCAATGCTGCCCTTCTTTTATCCTCCCAGAGAATGGGCGTGGAATAATGCAAGGGCTTCTGGGAAGAAGTACTTCAACCAATGAGCTTGCTCCTCCTAAGCATGCAAGCTCTTCTCCAGGAATTCACAAGTCAAACTACCAGGAAAGGCCGGAACTAGAAAATTGTTAAGAACCGACTTAGCACTTAGTAAAAACCCAACACTCCCCCTCTCCAAATTCCCTCAGATATGATAGGTTTTCTCTGCCTCTTCATGGGATGTAGTTTCCCTCTTTTTATTTCTTCTTTTCCCTTTTTCTGACATTATCCCCTTTCCATTTCTACTTCTCTTTTTTAATGTCATATCAGTAAAATCAAATTATACATGTATTCTTTATTTACATGCATAACAGAAATCCAGTTGTTCCTCTTATCTTTTTTCTGCTTCTCTTGAGTCCTATGGTTGGAGATCACATTTTTTGTTTAGATCTGGTTTTTTCCTTAGAAACAAATGGAATTCATCTGTTTCATTAAATGTCCATCTTATTCCATGGAAGAAAATGCTCAGTTTAGCTGAGTAGTTTATTCTTGCCTGCCTTCCAAGTTCTTTTGCCTTTTGGAATATCATATTCCACGCCCTTTGATCTCTTAACATGGAGACAACCAGATCTTGAGTGACCCTTATTGTGTCTCCTAGGCATTTGAATTGTATTTTTTTCCTGGCTGCTAGTAATATTTTTTTCCTTAGTCTGATAGTTCTGAAATTTGGCCACAATATTCCTTGGAATTTTTATTTTAGTATATTTTTCAGAAGGTGTTCAAAGAATTCTTTCAACCCCTATTTTACCTTCTGGCTCTATTACATCTGGGCTGTTTTCTTTGATGATTTCCTGTAAAATAGTATCTAGGGTCTTTTTTTTTTTTTTTTTTTGTCATACTTTTCGAGAAGTCCAATAATCCTCAGATTACCCCTCCTAGATCTATTTTCCACTTCTGTTGTTTTTCCAAGTAGATATTTAACATTTTTTTTCTAATTTTTCTTTTTTTTTTTTTTTTTTTTTTTTGGTTTTGCTCGACTAATTCTTGATGTCTCTATGAATTGTTCATTTCTATTTGTTCAGTTCTGATTTTTAATGCGTTATTTTCATCATTAGCTTTTTAAACTTCATTTTGTATATGACTAATTGAGTTTTTAAATGAGTAGTTTTGCTCTATGGAATTTTTTTTCCATTTCACTAATTTTTTTTTTTTTTTTTAGTGAGTTATTTTCTTTTTCCAATTCATAAATCCTACTTTCTTGGCAGTTCTTTATCTTTTCCAATTCACAAATACTACTTTCCTGAGTTTTCTTTGCCTTTTCCAATTCATATTCCAGGAATATGTTATTATGTTGTTATTCTCTTGCATAACTTTTCTTTCCTTTCCCAATTTTTCTTCTTATTCTCTTTTAAGATTTTTAATAGTCTCTTCTGGGAGAGATTTGTGTGATGGAGGCCAGGTTACGTCTTGAGACTGTTTGCTATTAGCCTCCTTGGGGTTGAAAACCTGCTCTCTTTCTGTATAGAAGCTATTGATTGTCCTTTTGATCTTTTTACTCATTTTTTAAAAGCCTGTAAGGTCTGCCTTCAGGGCAAGGAGATTACCAGTTCCCTCTGCAAAACAGGGATAAGTGCCATTGGGCTGTAAAGAGGGGGTGAGGTACAGAAGTGCTCTGGGAAAAAGTTCTCCACCAGAAGTGACTCAGGCCTGCACAGGCTGAGATGTAAAAGTGTCCAGTGAAGAACCCCTGCTGTGTGGATTAGTGACTGCCTTAGGTCTAAAGGCTGAGCATCAAAAGTGTCACTATCCCAAGTCAAAGCCAGCTGTGGAGTTGTGGGTATTAGCAGTTGCCCACGGAATAGTCCCTCACTGCATTAGAAATTCCTCTGCCCAGGAAAGCACAGTTGAGCTGCAAAAGTTCTACTGCCCCAGGCCAATCCCCTCTATGCAGATTAGAGGCTGTCTCAGGCTGTGCCCCCTTGCCCTGCAGTTTACTGACTGCCCACTAGAGCCCCAAGCTTCAGAATGCCACTGCTCAACTGTGTTGTGGTCTGTTCTTAGTCACTTCCAGTTTTGGGTGGGTTTAGCCAGATCCTGTTAGGTTCTAGTATGTTCTACCTTTGGCTTTAATTTCTCTGCTGGTCTACTGCTTTGTAATCAAGGCATAGCAGTCACCCTATGGCAGAGTCATCTCTATAACTTTTCTAGCCACAAAGGTCATCCCCACCCCTGGTCCACTGAGGACTCCAGCCTTTCCTACCTTCTTGCTTGCACTAATCTGCTTTAGCCTCTCAGGACAAACCTGTTCTGGTGATCTTCCAGATTATCTTTGGCTGGTAAGTTGTTGTACTTCTAATCTTCGTGGATTTTACCAGTCAAGCACTATTTTTGAAGCTGAATTTAATAATTGGTCGTGAGGGCATGAGAGGAGCCTAGAAATTCGAGTGAGTCTTCTCTGCCATCTTGGATCTGCCCCTCCCCACCATATTTCCTTTACCTGATTTATTGCTGTGCTTTAGCTTTAGTTCATTGCATAAGGTTTCACTTTCTTTTTACAAAAAAGTACCAAATTAATATTTAGTTATAAAATTTCACAATTTGACTTCTTCAGCATTTTTTAAACCATTCACTTTATTCAAAACAAAGAGTAATGCTTTCTTGTACATAAAATCAAGGAAATAAAAAAAAATGTAAGGTTCTATGTATCTTACTACAAAATATAAAAACTCTACAAATTATTTTATTAAGTTATGACTTTATCATTATTTCTTAATTATTCCTTTCATGCAACCCTTCCTCTATATCATCCCCCCAAAATAAAAACACTTTTTTTCCTCTTTCTTTTGTATCAATTATTTTTTTGAACATTTCTTCTTTATGTTGTTTTTAATTTATTTAGTTCCCTTCTCCTTCAGCTTCCCAGAATTCAACTTTATTATTTAGTACTTTCCAAATTAACAGTATTGTTAAGTTTATTCCTTTCATGCTGAAAACATAAAGGTAGCAATTACTTAGTTATCTAGACCTGGTGTTCTAAACATAGAATTTTTATTGCCTTTTACTGGCCACATGACCATAAACTAATCATTGTTATTTCTAAACCTCAGTTTCCTCATTTGAAAAAGGGTAAAAATATGTGCTGAATCTATACCACAGAGCAATTATGAGAATTAAATGATATAATGTATATAAATCACTTTGTACTGTTTAAAGACTTAAATCAAAATCAGCTTTTATTCATGAAAAGAATGTTCTTACTTGGTTTTAACTTCAGCTCTCATCCATGAATTTAATTATCATCTCTCTGCAATTGACTCTTGGATCTGTCTTAAGTTTATATAGATATAGAAAGAGCTTCACAAGAAGTTTAGAAGATTGCAATCTGAAATCAAGGAGTAGAACTCAATTGTAAAAGTCATGTAATAGGAAAAAAAATAAATACAATGAGTAAGAAACAGAAAAAACCTTAATCCCAGAAAGCTACTGGGGTGATTGGCAGTTTATAGAATGATCCTTTTGTTATTGGAAATTTAATAGCAATTGGAACTTTAATATTAAAATTTCAAATTCTGACAATGATGTGTCTTGGTAAGTTGAATTTTATTTTTGTTCATGTTAGTATATTGTGAATTGATGGATTTATGTTTCAAGGTCATGACTGTCCTATGTTCTAAATCAAAAGAAAGGGGGAGATGTTGGGATTACTAAGTGAGAACTCAGGTTTTCTGGACAATTACAAGGTGAGAACTCAGGTTGACTTGATAGAGGGGGCAAGCTCATTGGCGGGGGTGGTTCTTCCCAGAAGCCCTTGCATTATCCCACGCCCATTCTCTGGGAGAATAAAAGAGAGGACTCTCAGAGAAAGAAGAGACTCTCTGCATTACATCAGGCCTGACGGGGCTCTCTGCAGGAAGGGAAGTCACTTCTAAGGACAAGAGTTAACAGCAACTGCCTGGAGACAACGGTTCACTACAGGAAGAAGAATCTGTCTTAAAGATTTGAGTAGACACAGCAGATCTCTTCCCAGAGAGCGATCCGGCAGCTTCTAGAGACGACAGCTCGCTACATCTTGGCGTCCACACGTGGGGCAAGGACATTTGCTTATCCTGACAAGAAGAGCTAGACCAGACCTTTGCAATTTGGCGCCCGAACAGGGACAGACACAGTCCTGATTCCAGTGGAAAAGCTTCTGATCTAGATCTCAGTCTCTCTGACCCAGAACCGTGAGTAACGAGGAAACTTTGTTAAAGATTAAGTGAGCATGCTAATAGATAAATAAGGAACTTAACTTGTTAAGGGCTAAACCAGGAATCTCTTAATAGCTGAAATGGGGCAGATGTTAGCTATATTCAATCCCTGGACCTCAGCCGACTCAACCTCAGCCCCAGACGCAACCTCAGCTCCATTCAGGAGTGGTACTATAGAGAGTATAATCAAGATAATTGAGGAGCAGAGTTTACTTGTAACCTGGGTACAGATTGCTAAACTCTTGGCTGCATTAAGACGTACATCCCCTTGGTTCTTAGAGGAAGAAAAGATAGATGTAGATAAATGGAAGCTAGTGGGATATGAAATGAAAGAATTTCAAGCAAAAAATGGGCCTCGTTCAATTTCTGCAGAAGTATTTTATATCTACAACATAGTTCAATTAGCCTTAAACTATCAAGCAAGTTGTAGGAGAAGGAAAAGTTCTAAAAATGAACAGAGGAGGAAGTATGAGGAAAAAAGGAAAGATCAAGATCTTTCCCTAGAGCAAGAGGATTTAAATGAGGAATTATGGTATGATTCTCTTGAAGAAGCTTCAACCCTGCCTAGAGAACAGATTATTGACAGGCCCACATCAACCCCACCTTCAGAGATGGAGGAAGAAAGAGGGGAAGAGGCAGAAACACAAACAGAATTGCCTGTGAAGAAGCCTAAGCCTATGACAAGATTAGAAAAAGCATTGGTTAAAGCTAAGAGAGAAGGACAGGATATAAGTGATTTTATACATGCATATCCTGTGATTGAAAATACTGACTCTGTAGGTAAAAAAAGGAGAAGATATGCACCTTTAGATTTGAATACAATTAAGGATTTGAAAAAAGGTTGTACCCTTTATGGGGCTACATCAGCTTATGTCAAAATGTTACTAGATGGTTTGTCTTATGAAGTCCTAACCCCAAATGATTGGAAATCCATAGCAAGGATATGCCTGGAACCTGGAGAAAATTTATTATGGCTTTCGGAATTTCATGAATTATGTAGAATTCAAGTCAGATGCAATTTGGAGTCTCCTCCTCTTCCTGGAGTGCTGTCCTCTTTATCCTCCCAGAGAATGGGCGTGGGATAATGCAAGGGCTTCTGGGAAGAACCACTTCAGCCAATGGGCTTGCTCCCTCCATCAAGTCAACCTGAGTTCTCACCCTGCAATTGTCCAACCTTAATTCTCACCTCGTCACTATCCAGACAACCTCAGTTCTCACTTAGTAATCCTAACAGTGAATTATATCCATTTGTTATTTATTACTTATTTTTAATTATTATGAGAAATTTTACTATGACATTTCCCAAAACATAACTTCAATATAGTAAGATAGTTTGGAATGATGACATTGGTTTTTTTCCCCACCATTTTATGAAACTTACTTATTCTCAGATTGTGTTTTCTTACTAATATCTCATATTTAAATTATGATTTAAGACTTATGTAGCATTCTATAACATTATCTCATTTTGTCTTCACAATAACCATGAGAAGCCAGATAGAGTAGGCATATTTGTAGATCAGGAAATTGTAGTTGAGAAGTTAAATAAGAAAATTTTCCCATTTTTTATACAACTAAGATTCTTTGAAGTAATATTAAAATTGAAATTGCTTACCTTCAGATCCACTACTTTTGTTTTTTATACCATGATACTTTACCTTGATGTATCTTTTAGATCTTTTTCTTTCATCTAAAGTCCTTCAAAGCCTTTACCCATGCTTCCTTTATTCTTCCTCTTTTGGGAATCTTAATTTTCTGCTCCTCCCCAATTCCTTTTACTATCCTTTCTCCAAATACAAAACATTGATTACATGTATAATTTTGTGTTTTCAATATGTTGTCAAACTTTTGAATTTCACTATCATCATAATCATTAGCATCAATATCATCATCTTGTTCTGAGACTCTTTAGTTGCAACCAATTTATTCTTTGTTGCTATGATTTTTCAAAGTCTATTGTGAGTTTTAAAAACTCATTTAGTGTGTTTACTCTTTCTCCCTCTTTTTATTAAAATCCATATATTGATTTTATCATCCCCAAAACATGAGAACTAACAGAAAGGTTGGTGTAGCTTTTCTGATGACCCCCCAAAAATGCAAAATAATTTTTACAATACTTTCCTCACTACATCAGTAGTACTTCACTCTATATTAATAGAGCCTTTCACACTTTGTTTAGAAAATGTAAAAAATAATTACTAGCTCATTAGCAGAGACTTAATTATGCAGAGTAGCACATAAAAGAAAATTTCTTTGACACATAAACTAAAATTATTGAATGAAGAGTTAAAGAAACAAGCAATGAGTGAATCAAGAAACATTTATCAAGTTTATACCATGTGTCAGGCACCATGCTAAATGTTGAAGATGTTAAAAAAAAAAAAAAAAAGGCAGTTCTTGACCCCAATAATTTTGCATTCTAACGGTGGAGATCAGGTAAACTACCTACATACAAAACACATACAGGATACATTGCAGATCATTTCAGAGAGAATAGGGAAGGGGGATTTAGAGTTATGCATTCAGCAAAAAAGGAAAAAGCTGAAAATACATACTATCCAAATGAGATTGAATAATAATAAGTAATGAAAGACAAGATATCTGCCTTACATTTAATCTGTACTTAATGTTTGTTGAATAAAAGTTTCAGGCATTTTGATTAGAAAGAAATCAGTGAGGAATTCATAGATCAATAAGGTTGTGTGCTTTGTTAGTTTTTCGTTTGCTTTGTTTTTTGAGAAAATAGGAGTGAATAATTAAAGGATAGATAAAATTTGAAAAGGTTAAAAACAGAGAGGAAGGTCATTTTAAGGAAAAAGAAAACAAAAGCCCACAGGAAGAAGTGAAAATGACTTATCTGATAGTGACAAAAAGATTACCCTGGATAAATTATGTAATACATATTGGAGCATAACTGTCAAATATTGAGGAGGAAATGGAGCCAAGGTGGCAGAGAGCAGACATAACTTTCTGTGACCTCCTCTGACCTTCTCTCAAAACCAACAGTAGATTAAGCTTAAGCCTCTTAACTGAGTTTGGACAAATATTTGGAGCACAGCACATTCTCAAAAGAAGATAACTTGAAAGAAATTCACTGTTTCTTTTTTTTTTTTTTTAATTATAACTTTTTTATTAACAGAACATAGCATGGATAATTTTTTACAACATTATCCCTTGCACTCACTTCTGTTCCAATTTTTCCTTTCCTTCTCTCCACCCCCCTCCCCTAGATGGCAGGCAGTCTTAAACATGTTAAATATGTTATAGTATATATCAGATACAATATATGTGTGCAGAACCATGCAGTTCTCTTGTTGCACAAGAAGAATTCGATTCAGAAGGCAAAAATAACCTGGGAAGAAAAACAAATGCAAGTAGTCCACATTAATTTTCCAGTGTTCCTTCTTTGGGTGTAGCTGATTCTGCCCATTATTGATCAATTGGAACTGAAGTAGATCTTTTCTTTGTCGAAGATACCCACTTCCATCAGCATACATCCTTATACAGTATTGTTGTTGAAGTGCATAGAAATTCACTCTCTTTCAAATGGGCAGGGGGACAGACAGTCTGCCTAGCCCAGACCACAGCAAAGGGAGGACAGAATAAGGAGCTGGGGCAGAGAGTCAGAGTGTTTTAAATTCTAAGCATCTGGGAACCTTCTGTGAGCCTTTTAGGCTTCTCTGTCTTGATTGAAAGCAAGTTGTTTGGCAGATGTGCCACAAAAAGGAAATTATAACCAGTGAGCCCCAGAAGAACAGGGGATCTAGCCATGATAAACCAGTACTGGAAGTCAATCACCAGAACTGCCCCAGGGTAAACTAAAGCTGCTGTCACTCCTTTTAGTTAACAATAAATCTCAATCCTTAAAGAAATTGATGAACAAAAACCCAAAAAGAACTCTCATTATAGGCATCTGTTGTGGAGAGAGAGAACAGACTTCAAATCCTGAGGTTCCTAAAGTAAAATAAATTCCATATGAAGTCCCAGTTGGAGATATGAGCCAGTCCCCATTTCACAAGACTTTCTTGGAAGATTGCATAAAGGATCATAAAAGAGACAAAAGAAAAATTGGGAAAAGGAATGAAATCACTGCAAGAAGTTATGGGAAAAGTGTATAATTACCTACACAAGTGATTTGATGAAATGGAAAAAGCATATAATGCCTTACAAAATAGATATGAAAAAGATGCCAATTTATTGAAAAACAAAATTTGTGAAATAAAAAAAAAAAAAACAGTGCAATGAACAAAACAATTCAATTGACCAAATACAAAAGGAGCTAAAAAAGGTAACTAAAGAAAACAATACACTAAAATTTAGAACATAAGAAATGGGAGTTAATGACTCAATAAGATCTCAAGAATTTGTCAAACAAAAAACAATAGTATAAAGTATGGAATGCCTCCTGGGAAAAACAAATGAGCTGGAAAATAGATCAAGGAGAGACAATCTAAGGATTATTGAACTTCCTGAAAGTCAGAATGAAAAAAAAAAAAAAAAAAAGAACACAGAAATTATCTTACGGAAAATCATAAAGGAAAAAAATTCCCTGATGTCTTAGAATCAGAAGGTAAAATATACATTGAAAGAATTCATCAATCAATTCCTGAAACAGATCCCAAAATTAAATCCCCAAGGATTATTGTGGCTAAATTTTAGCGATATTGCACTGAGGAAAAGGTATTGTAAGCAGCCCCAAAGGAAAAAAAAAAAAAAAAGAAATTAAACACCTAGGTGCCACAATTTAGATTACCCAAGACTTAGCAGTTTCTACCTTAAATAAATAAAAGGCCTGGAATTTGATGGTCCAAAAGGAAATGAATTTGGATTATAGCTAAGAATAAGCTATCCAGCAGTCCTTTTTGTAGTGACTAGAAACTGGAAAATGAATGGGTGTCCATCAAATGGAGAATGGTTGGGTAAATTATGGTATATGAATGGTATGGAATATTATTGCTCTGTAAGAAATGACCAGCAGGATAAATACAGAGAGGCTTGACCAACAGGATGATTTCAGAAAGGCCTGGAGAGACTTACAAGAACTGATGCTGAGTGAAATGAGTAGAATCAGGAGATCATTATACACTTCAACAACGATACTGTATGAAGATATATTCTGACTGAAGTGGATATTGTCAACATAGAGAAGATCTAATTCAGTTCCATTTGATCAATAATGGACAGAAACAGATACACCCAGAGAAGGAACACTTGGAATTGAGTGTAAACTGTTTGCACTATTGTCATCTATCCAGGTTACTTTTACCTTCGCAATCCAATTCTTAGTGTGCAACAAGAAATTTGGTTTTACACACATATATTGTATCTAGGATATAAGGTAACACATTTAACATGTATGGGATTGCTTGTCATTTAGGGGAGGGAGTAGAGGGAGGGAGGGGAAATTTGGAAAAGAAGTGAATACAAGGGATTATGTTGTTAAAAAAAAAATATATATATATATATATATATACATATATATATATATATTACCCATGCAAATGTACTGTCAACAAAATTATAACTATAAAATTAATTTAAAAATTAAAAAAAAAAGAATAAGCTATCCAGATAAAATGAGCATTATTTTTCAGGGAAGATGAGGGACATTCAATGATATAGATGAATTTCACATATTTCTAATGAAAAAAAAAAACAAAAAAGAAAACAGAAATGAACAAAATATTTGATCTCCAAAAACAGAACTCAAGAGAAACAAAGAAGAGTAAGAACTCTTGAGAACTATATTTATGTTATGAGTATACATAGAGAGTGAGGGTACAATTTAATTTTATTATGGTAATATGAAAAAGAAACAAGAAGTAGAAAGGGTATCATACTGGAAAAAGAGGTGAAATGAGGTAATAAAAGGGAAATTACATTTCATGATGAGGCAAAGAAGACCTTTTATAATTGAGGGAAAGAAGGAAGGGAGATGAGCATTGTGTGACTCTTAGTCTCATCAGATTTGGATCAAAGAGAGAATATTTGGCTTCACAGAGAAACTTGTCTCCCCTTATAGGGAAGTGGGAGGGGAAAGAGAAAAAGAAAGAAATAGGTTGATAGAAAGGGAAACAGAAGTAGTAGGGAAAAAAAAAAGAGTAAGAAAAGGAGAGTGTTGTTTCAGAGAGATGGGGAGCAGAAGCAAAATACTGGGAAGGAGAGAAGGTGGAAAGGAAAGAGAAAAACATAATATGAGACAAATAAGATGGAAGGAAATAATGAATTAGTTATTTCAACTGTGAATTGTAATGGGAGGAACTCTCCCATAAAACAGAAACAAATAGCTAGCAGATTGGATTAAAAGCAAGAATCCTA
Organism: Sminthopsis crassicaudata; assembly: GCF_048593235.1. Taxonomy (NCBI): domain Eukaryota; kingdom Metazoa; phylum Chordata; class Mammalia; order Dasyuromorphia; family Dasyuridae; genus Sminthopsis; species Sminthopsis crassicaudata. Next base: position 98,717,078 of record NC_133622.1, on the reverse strand, counting down.
CAATATGTTGGTTACATGAAACACATTTAAATCAGAGTGATATGTACAAAATGAAGGTAAAGGGCTAGAGCAGAATCCATTATGCTTCAGATGAAGTAAACAAAGCAGTGGAAGCAATCCTATCTCAAATCAAGTAAAACCAAAGATACATCTACTTAAAAGAGATAAGGAAGCTGTATTTTACTGAAGGGCACCATAGATAATGAAGCAATATCAACACTAAACTTATATGCACCAAGTGATATAGTATCCAAATTCCTAGAGAAGAAGTTAAGAGAGATGCAAGAAGAAATAGACAGCAAAACTGTATTAGTAAAAAACCTCAAACTTTCTTTCTCAGAACTAGATAAATCAGAACACAAAAGAAATAAAAAAAAATAATAAGTTAAAAATGGAAACACAATGTTAGAAAAGTTAGGTATGATAGATCTTTGGAGAAACTTGAATGGAGAGAGAAAAGACTTTACATTTCTCGTCAGTTCATGGAACCTATATAAAAATTGACCATGCATTAGAGCATAAAGTCCTCAAAATCAAATGCAGAAAGGCAGAAATAGTAAATTCATTTTTTAAATTAATTTTATAATTATAACTTTTTTTGACACTACATATTCACAAGTAATGTTTTTTTTTTTTGTTTTTTTTTTTTTACAACCTTATCCCTTGTACTCCCTTCTGTTCCATATTTTTACCCTCCTTCCCTCCACCCCCTCCACTACATGGCAGGCATTCCCATACATATTAAATATCTTATAGTATATCCTAGGTACAATATATATATGCAGAACCAAATTTTGTTGTTGTTGTTGTTGCAAAGGAAGAATTGGATTCAGAAGGTAAAAATAATCTGGGAAGAAAAACAAACAAACAAACAAAAAAAAGCTCATGGTTTACACACATTTCCCAGTCTTCCTTTTCTGGCTGTAGCTGATTCTGTCCGCCATTGATCAACTGGAATTGGATTAGCTCTTTTCTATGTTGAAGATATCCACTTCCATCAGAATACATCCTCATACAGTATCATTGTTAAAGTGTATAATGATCTCCTAGTTCTGCTCGTTTCACTCAGCATCAGTTGATGTAAGCTTCTCCAAGCCTCTCTGTATTCCTTCTGTTGGTCATTTCTTACAGAACAATAATATTCCATAATATTCACATACCACAATTTACCCTACCATTCTCCAATTGATGGGCATCTGTTCATTTTCCAGTTTCTAACCACTACAAAAAGGGATGCCACAAACATTTTGGCACATACATGTCCCTTTCCCTTCTTTAGTATTTCCTTGGGATATAAGCCAGGTACTAGCACTGCTGGGTAAAAGGATATGCACATTTTTTTAAATTTATTTTTTATTTTTTTCTTTATTATTAATTTTTAAAATTATAACATTTTCTTTGACGGTACATATGCATAGGTAATTTTTTTTTTTTTTTTAACAACATTATCCCTTGTACTCCCTTCTGTTTCGAGTTTTTCCTCTCCTTCCTTCCACCCCCTCCCCTAGATGGCAGACATTCCCATACATATTAAATGCCTTATAGTATATCCTAGATACAATATATATGTGCAGAACCAAATTTTGTTCTTGTTGCTGTTGCAAAGGAAAGATTGTATTCAGAAGGTAAAAATAATCTGGGAAGAGAAACAAAACAAAACAAAAGAAAACAAAACAAAACAAAAACAAAAAACAACAACAACAAAAACAAACAAACAAAAAAAAAACAATGCTCACAGTTTACACTCATTTCCCAGTGTTCCTTTTCTGGATGTAGCTGATTCTGTCCATCATTGATCAATTGGAATTGGATTAGCTCTTCTCTATGTTGAAGATATCCACTTCCATCAGAATACATCTTCATACAGTATCATTGTTGAAGTGTATAATGATCCCCTAGTTCTGCTCCTTTCATTCAGCATCAGTTGATGTAAGTTTCTGCAAGCCTCTCTGTATTCCTCCTGTGGTCATTTCTTACAGAACAATAATATTCCATAACATTCATATACCATAATTTACCCAACCATTCTTCAATTGATGGACATCCATTCATTTTCCAGTTTCTAGCCATTATGTAAAGGGATGCCACAAACATTTTGGCACATACAGGTCCCTTTCCCTTTTTTAGTATTTCCTTGGGATATAAGCCGAGTAGTAGTATAGCTGGGTCAAAGGATATGCACATTTTGATAACTTTTTGAGCGTAATTCCAGATTGCTCTCCAGAATGGTTGGATTCTTTCACAACTCCACCGACAATGCATCAGTGTCCCAGTTTTCCCACAGTCCCTCAAACATTCATCGTTATTTGTTCCTGTCATCTTAGCCAATCTGACAGGTGTGTAGTGGTATTCCAGAGTTGTCTTAATTTGCATTTCTCTGATCAATAGTGATTTGGAACACTCTTTCATATGAGTGGAAATAGTTTTAATTTACTCATCTGAAACTTGTCTATTCATATACTTTGGCCAATTATCAATTGGAGAGTGGCTTGATTTCTTATAAATTAAAGTCAATTCTCAGTATATTTTGGAGATGAGGCCTTTATCAGAACCTTTCACTGTAAAAATGTTTTCCCAATTGGTTACTTCCCTTCTAATCTTGTTTGCATTAGTTTTGTTTGTGCAGAAACTTTTTAATTTGGTGTAATCAAAATTTTCTATTTTGTGATCAATAATGGTCTCTAGTTCTCCTTTGGACACAAACTCCTTCCTCCTCCACAAGTCCGAGAGGTAAACCATCCCATGTTCCTCCAATTTATTTATAATTTCATTCTTTATGCCTAAATCATGGACCCATTTTGATCTTATCTTAGTATGTGGTGTTAAATATGGGTCCATGACTAGTTTCTGCCATACTAATTTCCAGTTTTCCCAGCAGTTTTTGTTAAATAATGAATTCTTATCCCAAAATTTGGGATCTTTGGGTTTGTCAAATACTAGATTGCTATTTTTATTCACTATCTTGCCCTGTGAACCTAACCTATTCCACTGACCAACTAGTCTATTTCTTAGCCAATACCAAATGGTTTTGGTGACTGTTGCTTTATAATATAGTTCTAATCAGGTACAGCTCGACCACCTTCATTTAATTTTTTTTTCATTATTTCCTCAGAAATTCTCGACCTTTTGTTGTTCCATATGAATTCTGTTATTATTTTTTCTAGGTTATTAAAATAGTTTCTTGGGAGTCTAATTGGTATAGCACTAAATAAATAGATCAGTTTAGGGAGTATTGTCATCTTGATTATATTCACTTGGCCTATCCAAGAGCACTCAATGTCTTTCCAATTATTTAAATCTGACTTTATTTTTGTGGCAAGTGTTTTGTAATTTTGCTCATATAATTCCTGACTTTCCTTTGGTAGAAATATTCCCAAATATTTTATACTATTGACAGTTATTTTGAATGGAATTTCTCTTTGTATCTCTGGCTCTTGGATTGTGTTGGTAATGTATAAAAATGATGAAGATTTATGTGGATTTATTTTGTATCCTGCAGCTTTGCTAAAATTCTGAATTATTTGTAATAGCTTTTTAGCAGAGTCTTTGGGGTTCTCTAAGTATACCATCATGTCATCTGCAAAGAGTGATAGTTTGATTTACTCATTTCCTACCCTAATTCTTTGAATCTCTTTCTCGGCTCTTATTGCAGAGGCTAATGCTTCTAGTACTATATTGAATAATAATGGTGATAGTGGGCAACCTTGTTTCACTCCTGATCTTACAGGGAAAGATTCCAGTTTATCGCCATTACATATATGTTCCTTATTATTTTAAGGAATAGTCCGTTTATTCCTGTATTCTCAAGAGTTTTTAGTAGGAATGGATGTTGCATTTTATCAAATGCTTTTTCTGCATCTATTGAGATGATCATATGTTTTTTATTAATTTGATTATTAATATGGTCAATTTTATTAATAGTTTTCCTAATTAAACCAGCCCTGCATTCCTGGCATAAATCCTACTTTACCATAGTGTATTATCCTGGGAATGATTTTCTGAAATCTTTTTGCTAATATCTTATTTAAGATTTTAGCATCAATATTCATTAAGGAGATTGTTCTATAGTTTTCTTTCTCAGTTTTCAATCTACCTGGTTTAGGTATCAGTACCATGTTGGTGTCATAAAAGGAATTTGGTAGGACTCCTTCAATCCCTATTTTTCCAAATAATTTATATAACATTGGGGCTAATTTTTGTTTAAATGTTTGGTAGAATTCACATGTAAATCCATCTGGTCCTGGGAATTTTTTCCTGGGGCGTTGATTAATAGCTTGTTCTATTTCTTTTTCTGAAATGGGACTATTTAAGCAATTTATCTCCTCCTCTGTTAATCTAGGATGCCTATATTTATGTAGGTAGTCATCCATTTCACTTAAGTTATCAAATTTATTGGCATGAAGTTGGGCAAAGTAACTCCTTATTTTTTCTGTATTGGAGTTAGTTCTTTAAATGTTTAGTAGAATTCTCATATAAATCCATCTGATCCTAGGGATTTTTTCTTAGGAATTTGGTTAATAGCTTGTTCTATTTCTTTTTATGAAATGGGACTATTTAGACTGCTTATTTCTTCCTCTGTTAATCTGGGCAAGGTATATTTTTGAAGGTATTCTTCCATTTAATTTCAGTTATCGAATTTATTGGCATAAAGTTGAGCAAAGTAGCCCCTAATTATTGTTCTAATTTCCTCATCGTTAGTGGTGAGTTCTCCATTTTTAAGACTAACAATTTGCTGTTTCTCTTTACTTTTTTTTTTTTTTAAATCAGGTTTACTAAGGATTTGTCTATTTTGTTGTTTTTTTCATAGAACCAACTCTTAGTTTTATTTATTAACTCAATAGTTTTTTTACTTTCAATTTTATTAATCACAACTTTTATTTTTAGAATTTCAAGTTTTGTGTTTGTCTAGGAGTTTTTAGTTTGTTCCTTTTCTAGCAATTTTAGTCGTAAGTCCAATTCGTTGACCCTCTATTTTATGCAAGTAGGCCTGTAGAGATATAAAACTTATGACCCCTTATTACTGCTTTGGCTGTATCCCACACATTTTGGTATGATGTCTCATTATTGTCATTTTCTTGGGTGAAGTTATTAATTATGTCTATGATTTGCTGTTTTACCCAATCATTCTTTAGTATAAGATTATTTTGTTTCCAATCATTTTTTGGTCTATTTTCCCCCGGCTTTTTATTAAATGTAATTTTAATTGCATTGTGGTCTGAAAAGGATTCATGTACTATTTCTGCCTTACTGCATTTGATTTTGAGGTTTTTATGTCCTAGTATATGATTAATTTTTGCATAGGTTCCATGAACTGCTGAGAAGAAAGTGTACTCCTTTCTGTCTCCATTTAGTTTTCACCAAAGATCTATCATATCAAACTTTTCTAGTATTCTATTTACCTCTGATTTCTTTCTTATTTATTTTGTAGTTTGATTTATCTAATTCTGAGGGTGCAAGGTTGAGATCTCCCACTATTATTGTTTTGCTGTCTATTTCTTTTTGCAGCTCTCTTAATTTCTCTTTTAAGAATTTAGATGATGCACCACTTGGTGCATATATATTTAATATTGATACTGCTTCATTATCTATGCTACTCTTTAGTAGAATATAATGCCCTTCTTTATCTCTTTTAATTAGATCATTTTTTGCTTTTGTTTGATCTGAGATGAGGATGGCTACCCCTGCTTTTTTGGCTTCACCTGAAGCATAGTGGATTCTGCTCCACCCTTTTACTTTTAGTTTGAATGTATCACCCTGTTTCAGGTGTGTTTCCTGTAAACAACAAATAGTAGGATTCTGAGTTATAATCCAGTCTGCTAACTGCTTCCTCTTTATGAGGGAGTTTACCCCATTCACATTTATGGTTAGAATGACTAATTCTATATTGCTTGCCATCCTGTTAACCCCTGCTTATGTTTTTCTCCTTTCCTTCCCTTTACCCCCCCCTACCCAGTATTAAACTTGTGAACACCCCTTGCTTTTCTCAGTCCTCCCTTTTTAGTATCCCTCCCCCACCTTAAAGTTCCTCTTCCTATTTTACCCCTTTTTCTAACAATTTGTGTATTGCCTTCCCTTAGCTTACTCCTTCCCTCTCATTTTTCAATGAAGTGGAAGAAGTTTCACCATAAATCGAATATGTCTATTGATACACACTGTGTTCATCTCCCTTCTTTCTTTCTCTCAGATATATTAGGTTACTTTTGCCTCTTCATGAGATATAGTACCACCACTTTACCCTTTTTTTATGATATAATTTCCTTTCCACCTCTAGTTTCTAGACAAATTATACATATGTTCTTTACATATCTTTATGGCAGAAATATAGTTCTCAAGATTTCTTTTTACCTTTTTAGAAATCTCTTGAGTTCTGTATTTAAAGATCAAACATTTTGTGTAGGTCTGGTTTTTTCATCAGGAATAGATGGAATTCATTTATTTTGTTAAATGTCCATCTTCTTCTCTGAAAAATAATGCTCATTTTTGCTGTGTAAGTTATTCTTGCCTGCATACCAAGTTCCTTAGCCTTTCAGAATATCATGTTCCAGGCCCTTCATTCTTTTAATGTGGATGCTGCTAGATCCTGGGTTATCCTTATTGTGGCTCCTCTATATCTAAATTGCTTTTTTCTAGCAGTTTCTAGTATTTTTTCCTTTGTCTGATGGTTCTTTTTTTTTTTAATTTTTTATTATATATATATTTTTTATAATATTATCCCTTGTATTCATTTTTCCAAATTATCCCCCCCTTCCTCTATTCCCTCCCCCCGATGACAGGCAATCCCATACATTTTACATGTGTTACAATATAGTCTAGGTACAATACATGTGTGTGAATATCATTTTCTTGTTGCACAATAAACATTAGAATCCGAAGGTACATGCAACCTGGGCAGACAGATATTAGTGCTAACAATTTACATACACTTCCCAGTGCTTCTTCTCTGGGTGTAGCTACCTCTGTCCATCATTGATCAACTGGAAGTGAGTTGGATCTTCTTTATGTTGAAGATTTCCACTTCCATCAGAATACATCCTCATACAGTATTGTTGTTGAAGTGTACAGTGATCTTCTGGTTCTGCTCATTTCACTCAGCATCAGTTGATTTAAGTCTCTCCAGGCCTCTCTGTATTCCTCCTGCTGGTCATTTCTTACAGAGCAATAATATTCCATAACCTTCATATACCACAATTTACCCAACCATTCTCCAACTGATAGACATCCATTCATCTTCCAGTTGCTAGCTACAACAAAAAGAGCTGCCACAAACATTTTGGCACATATATGTCTCTTTCTGCTCTTTAGTATTTCTTTGGGATATAATCCCAGTAGTAGCGCTGCTGGGTCAAAGGGTATGCACAGTTTGATAACTTTTTGGGCATAATTCCAGATTTCTCTCCAGAATGGCTGGATTCTTTCACAACTCCACCAGCAATGTATCAGTGTCCCAGTTTACCCACATCCCCTCCAACATTTGTCATTATTTGTTCCTGTCATCTTAGCCAATCTGACAGGTGTGTAGTGGTATCTCAGAGTTGTCTTAATTTGCATTTCTCTGATCAGTAGTGATTTGGAACACTCTTTCATGTGAGTGAATATAGTTTCAATTTCTTCCTCTGAGAATTGTCTGTTCATATCCTTTGACCATTTATCAATTGGAGAATGGTTTGATTTCTTATAAATTAGGGTCAGCTCTATATATTTTGGAAATGAGACCTTTATCAGAACCTTTGTTTTTAAAAATATTTTCCCAATTTGTTACTTCCCTTCTAATCTTGTTTGCATTAGTATTATTTGTACAGAAACTTTTAGTTTGATGTAATCAATATCTTCTATTTTGTGATCAATAATGATCTCTAGTTCTCCTCTGGTCATAAATTCCTTCCTCCTCCACAAGTCTGAGAGGTAGATTATCCTCTGTTCCTCTAATCTATTTATTATATCCCTCTTTATGCCTAAATCATGGACCCATTTTGATCTTATCTTGGTATATGGTGTTAAGTGTGGATCCATATCTAATTTCTGCCATACTAATTTCCAGTTTTCCCAACAGTTTTTTCCAAATAATGAATTTTTATCCCTAATGTTGCTATCTTTGGGTTTGTCAAATATTAGGTTGCTATATATGTATCCTTTTTTGTCCTTTGTATCTAATCTGTTCCACTGATCTACCGGTCTATTTCTTAGCCAATACCAAATGGTTTTGGTGACTGCTGCTATATAATATAGCTTTAGATCAGGTACACTTAGACCACCTTCCTCTGACTTTTTTTTCATTAGTTCACTTGCAATTCTCGACCTTTTATTCTTCCATATGAATTTTGTTGTTATTTTTTCTAGGTCATTGAAATAGTTTCTTGGGACTCTGATTGGTATAGCACTAAATAAATAGATTAGTTTGGGGAGTATTCTCATTTTTATTATATTCGCTCGGCCTATCCAAGAGCACTGAATGTCTTTCCAATTATTTAAATCTGATTTTATTTTTGTGCCAAGTGTTTTGTAATTTTTCTCATATAATTCCTGACTTTTCTTTGGTAGATGGATTCCCAAATACTTTATACTCTCAACATTTGTTTGGAATGGAATTTCTCTTTGTATCTCTTGCTGTTGCTTTAAGTGTGTTTCCTGTAGACAACATATTGCAGGGTTCTGCTTTTTGATCCAATCTGCTATCTGTCTCCGTTTGATGGGATCGTTCATCCCATTTACATTTACAGTTAAAATTACTAATTCTGTATTTCCTGCCATCATATTATTCCCAGATTATGCTTTTTTCCCTTGACCCCCCTGATCCCCCTCCCCGATATTTAATTTGCAGACCCCCCTTGTGACGTGCAACCCTCCCTCTTTTTTTTTTTTTTTTTTTTTTTTTAGGATCCCTCCCCCCTCCCTCCAAGTCCCTTCACTTATTCTCCTTTTCCTTTTCCCTTTTCCTCTCCCCCCTTTTAATGAGGTGAGAGAAAATTCTCTGAAAAACAAATATGTTAATTAGTTACTCTTTGAGCCTCTCCTGATGAGAGTAAGATTCACACAATGATTCTCCCCTCACTAAGTTCCCTCAGATATGGTGTATTTTCTATGCCTCTTCCTGGGATGTAGTTTCCCTCTTTTTATCATTCCTTCCCCTTTTTCTGAACCGACCTCCTTCCCTTTACTACACCCCCCTTTTTTTCTTTTATATCAGTAAAATCAAATTATCCTTGAGTACTTTTTATATACCCCCAACAGAGTTACAGTTCTCAAGGGTTCTGTGTACCTTTTTCTGTTTCTCTTCAGTCTTGTGGATGTAGATCAAATTTTTTGTTTAAGTCTGTTTTTTTTTTTCTTAGAAACATATAGAATTCCTCTGTTTCATTGAATGACCATCTTCTTCCATGGAAAAAGATGCTAAACTTAGCTGGGTAGTTCATTCTTGGTTGCAGTCCTTGATCTTTTGCCTTACAGAATATCAGATTCCAGGCCCTTCTATCTTTTAATGTGGAGGCAGCCAGATCTTGGGTGACCCTTATTGTGGCACCTTGGTATTTAAGTTGTTTTTTTCTAGCTGCTTGCAGGATTTTCTCCTTCGTGTGGTAATTCTGCAGCTTAGCCACTATATTCCGTGGTGTTCTTTTTTTAGGGTCTATTTCAGAAGGAGTTCGATGAATTCTTTCCACATCTACTTTCCCTTCTGTTTCTATTATCTCTGGACAGTTCTCTTTGATAATTTCCTGTAAAATAGAATCTAGGCTCTTTTTTTTGGTCATAGTTTTCTGGAAGTCCAATAATCCGCAGATTATCTCTCCTAGATCTATTTTCCAGGTCTATAGATTTTCCCAGTAAGTATTTGACGTTGTTCTCCAGCTTCTCATTTTTTTTTTTGTTTTGTTTGACTGATTCTTGGGTTCTCTGTGAATCATTCATTTCTATTTGTTCCATCCTGACTTTTAAGGAGTTATTTTCTTCTTTCACAGTTTTTAGTTCTTTTTGTAAATGCCCAATTTCGTTTTTAAATGAATTATTTTGCTCTATTGAATTTTTTTCCATTTCCCTAATTTTTTTTTTTTGAGAAGGTACATTTTACTCTATAAAATTAAAAAAAAAATTCTTAAAAATCAACAATATGTAAATGTAACATTTTATACTTTACTTTTCAATTAATTGTTATCAACATGAAGTTGTGGTCTGCTACAGAAAATCCATTATAGTAATTTCTCTGCACCTTTCTTATATTTTCTTTAACTGTATTCTGTATGTGTATGGATATGAACTATGAAGATTAGGTTTCTGATATCAGATGGAGTTGAGAGGACTTGGAAACAGAAATGGCTTTATGATGAGAGATGGCAAATACTTTCAAGAAATTTTTGAAATCATAGGAAATCTATCAATTCTTTTGTCTTTTTATTTGTCATGGTCATGGTGTATGTGTTAATGGATTTATATCCTAAATTGTAAAAAGCTCCAGCTTCCTTTTTTTTCTTTTTTCTACTGACTGGAAATATTAGTCCTAAGCACCTTGACCATTTATTCTTCCTTTCTGAGAAAGATTTGATTCCTAAATTGCAATTCTGGAAATGGATTGGTGTCTTAGTAACAGAGCAGGAACAGGAATAATCATTTGCATATCCTAATAGATTTTGTGCTATCAATAAATCCCAAGGTGAGAAGGAAAAAAATCATGCAAGCATGATGTTATTCCTCAAGATCTTGAACTTCTTATTGCCATTAAACTTTTATTTAGGAAAAAAAGGATGAATCAGTTGTATTGATCAATGTCTTCTCAGTATTTTTTTTTCAGACAAATAACCATTTATAATATTTCCAGTTATCTTTATTTTTTTAATTTCTTCTTTGAGATATCTTGGGAATTGATCCCTAAGTGCTTTAAAATTGCATTGTCTCCAGCATTTTTTATTGGGATGAACTTTGTAACATGAAACTGTGGTGTAATGCTTTCACTTTGGCAGTCTTTCCCACATTTGGTATTGCTATTTTGTTGATGAGATCTGACCATTCAAAACATAACTGTAATGCTTCTATTTTGTTAATGTTCCCCTTGTTTAATCTACATATACTACTTGAAGAAATCACATTGATAATAACATGGTCTTTCTGAGGCTTAGGTCTCTGTTTCCACTGTCCCTTGCTGCAAAATCCAATTTTAATACAGTTCCTTCTACAACTATAAACATTTTTCATAATATTGATCTTATCTAGATTTCAAATCATTTTCACATGGTAGAGCATGAGTGACAAACTTTGGTATACTACTAAGTCTTACCTTTTAATTCTTGATGAGGGATTTTTTTTTATCTATAACATTGAGAATGACATAATTTTAAAGAAGGAATTGTTTTCCTATACAATATTTGTGGTCCAAATACTTTTTATTCTTAAAGATTGTTTAACTTAGCTTTCCCAGTGACCTCTGGCTTTTGTATTTGTTCATTTATTCTTGCCATGACATTTATACTTTGTTGTCTTGTATTCTCCCTTGGCCTGTCAACTACTTAGCCTGTTTACTATTTGAAGCTTATCTTTTCCCTTCTGTAGGACTTAGAATGAAAGATGCTGTTTACATTCAGAGAACGCATATGTGATCTACATTCAGGCTCTACCTCAGTTCTTTCTCTGAATGTAAACAGCACCTTTCATTCTAAGTCCTACAGAATTACTATAGATCATTGTATTGCTGAGAACAGCGAAATTATTCATAACAGATAATCATGCAATGGTGGTATTACTGTACAAAATGTCCTTCTGATTTTTTTATTTCACTTTGCATCAGTTCATGTAAAACTTCGCATGCAGTTTTACTTTTTCCTTGAATGCATCCTGCTCAATTTCTTTTTCTTTTTTCTTTTTTTTTTTTGTTTTGCTGAGGCAATTGGGGTTAAATGACTTGCCCAGGGTCACACACTAGGAAGTTTTGTTGTTGTTGTTGTTGTTGTTGTTGTTGTTTTTTAATAGCTTTTTATTTACAAGATATATGCAGGGGTAATTTTTCACCATTGATAATTGCAAAACATTTTGTTCCAATTTTCCCCTCCTCCCCCCTCACTTCTTCCCTGAGATGGCAGGTTGACATATGTTAAAGTATAAGTTAAATACAATATATGTATACATGTCCATACAGCTATTTTGCTGTACAAAAAGAATCGGGCTTTGAAATAGTATACTATTAGCCTGTGAAGGAAATCAAAAATACAGGCAGGCAAAAATAGAGGGATTGGGAATTCTATGTAGTGGTTCAGATTCATCTCCCAGAATTCTTTCACTGGGTGTAGCTGGTTCAATTTATTTCTGCTGTATTGAAACTGATTTGGTTCAACTCATTGTTGAAGAGGGCTAAGTCCATCAGAACTGATCATCATACAGTATTGTTGTTGAAGTATATAATGATCTCCTGGTCCTGCTCATTTCACTAAGCATCACTTCATGTATGTCTCTCCAGGCCTTTCTGAAATCATCCTGCTGGTCATTTCTTATAGAACAATAATATCCCATAATATTCCTATACAGCAATATTCAGCCAGTCTCCAATTGATGGGCATCTACTCAGTTTCCAGTTTCTGGCCACTAGAAAGAGGGCACATATAGGTCTCTTTCCCTTCTTTAAAATCTCTTTGGGATATAAACCCAGTAATAACACTGCTGGATCAAAGGGTATGCACAGTTTGATAACACTTTGAGCATAGTGCCAAAATGCTCTCCAGAATGTCTGGATGCATTCACAATTCTACCAACAATATATCAGTGTCCCTGTTTTCCCACATCCCCTCCAACCTTCTGCATTATCTTTCCCTGTCATTTTAGCCAATCTGATAGGTGTGTAATGGTATCTCAGAGTTGTCTTAATTTGCATTTCTCTGATTAATAATGACTTGTAGCATCTTTTCATATGGTTAGAACTAGTTTCAATTTCTTCATCTGAGAATTGTCTGTTCATATCCTTTGACCATTTATCAACTGGAGAATGGCTTGATTTCTTATAAATTACAGTCAATTCTATATATATTTTGGAAATGAGCCCTTTACCAGAATCTTTCACTGTAAAAATGTTTCCCAGTTTATTTCTTCCCTTCTAATCTTATCTGCATTAGTTTTGCTTGTTAAAAAAATCTTTTCAATTTGATATAATCATAATTTTGTATTTTGTGATCAATAATGATCTCTAGTTCTTGTTTGGTCATAAATTCCTTCCTCTTCCACAGCTCTGAGAGGTAAACTATCCCATGTTTGTCTAATTTATTCACAATCTCATTCTTTATGCCTAGATCATGAACTCATTTTGTTCTTATCTTGGTGCACAGTGTTAAATGTGAGTCAATGCCTAGTTTTTGCCATACTGATTTCCAATTTTCCAAGCAATTTTTATTAAACATTGAGCTCTTATCCCAAAAGCTGCGGGCTTTGGGTTTGTCAAACACTAGATTATGAAAGTTATTGACTTTTGTCCTTTGAACCTAACCTATTCCATTGATCAACTAGTCTATTTCTTAGCCAATACCAAATGGTTTTGGTCACCACTGCTTTATAATATAATTTTAGATCTAGTACACCTTCATTTGATTTTTTTTTTCATTAATTCCCTTGAAATTCTTGACCTTTTGTTTTTCCATATTAACTTTGTTGTTATTTTTTTTCAGGGTCATTAAAATAGTGTTTTGGGAATATGAGTGATATAAATAAATAAAGTAGTTTAGGTAGAATTGTCATTTTTATTAGATTTGCTCACCCTATCCAAGAGCATTTAACATTTTTCCAATTGCTTAGATCTGACTTAATTTGTGTGGAAAGTGTTTTGTAGTTTTGGTCATATAATTTCTGATTTTCCCTTGGCAGATAGATACCTAAATATTTTATACTATTGGTAGTTACTTTAAATGGAATTTCTCTTTGTAACTCTAACAGTTGGACTTTGCTGGTGATATATAAGAATGCTAATGACTTATGTGGGTTTATTTTGTATCCTGCAACTTTGTTGAAGTTGTGGATTATTTCTAATAGCTTTTTAGTTGATTCTCTGGTGTTCTCTAAGTATACCATCATATCATCAGCAAAGAGTTATAATTTGGTTTCCTCATCACCTACTCTAATTCCTTTAGTCTTTTTTTCCACTCCTATTGCTAAAGCTAGCATTTCTAATACAACATTGAATTGTAATGGTGATAGTGGCCAACCTTGTATCACTCCTGGTCTTACTGGGAATGATTGCAGTTTATCCCCATTACATATGATGCTTACTGATGGTTTTAAATATATGCTACTGATTATTTTAAGGAAAAGTCCATTTCTTCCTATACTGTCAAGTGTTTTTCAATAAGAATGGATGTTGGATTTTATCAAATGCTTTTTAAGCATCTATTGAGATGATCATATGGTTTTTGTTACTTTGGTTATTAATATGGTCAATTATGCTGATAGTTTTTTGTAATATTGGACCAGCTTTGCATTCCTGGTATAAATCCTACTTGATCATGGTGTACTATCCTGGGATGATTTTTTGTACACTTTTTGTTAATACATTATTAAGGATTTTAGCATCAATATTCATTAAGAAGATTGGTCTCTAATTTTCTTTGTTTTCAACCTACTTGGTTTAGGTATCAGTAAAATGCTGTGTAACAAAAGGAATTTGATAGGACTCCTTCATTGCTATTTTTTCAAATAGTTTATATAGCATTGGGGTTAATTGTTCTTTAAATATTTTGTAGAATTCACATGTAAATCCACCTGATCTTGTGGATGTTTTCTTAGGAAGTTGATTAATAGCTTATTCTATTTATTTTTTCTAAAATGGGACTATTTAAGCAATTTACTTCCTCCTGTGTTAATCTGGGAAGCCTATATTTTTGGAGGTAGTTATCCTTTTAACTTATGTTATTAAATTTATTGCCATAAAGTTGGGCAAAGTAACACCTTATTATTTCTCTCATTTCTTCTTCATTAGTGGAAAGTTCTCCCTTTTCATTTTTAAGACTAACAATTTGATTTTCCTCTTTATTTTTTCTAAGTAGATTTACTAAAGGTTTATCTATCTTATTTTTTATCATAAAACCAACCCTTAATTTTATTTATTGATTCAATAGTATTTTTTTTACTTCCAATACTATCAATGTCTCCTATTATTTTTAGAATTACAAGTTTAGCATTTGATTGGAGGTTTTTAATTTTGTCTTTTTCTAGATTTTGAACTTGCAAGCCCAATTCATTGATCTTCTCTTTCTCTATTTTATTCAAGCAAGCCTCTAAAGATAAACAATTTCCCCTTATTACCGCTTTGGCTGCATCCCACAAATTTTGGTATGATGTCTCATCATTGTCATTATCTTGGGTGAAATTATTAATTGTTTCTATAATTTGCTCTTTCACCCAGTCATTCTTTAACATGAGATTATTTAGTTTCCAATTACTTTTTGTTCTATTTATCCCTAACTTCTTATTGAATGTAGTTTTTATTACATCATGATCTGAAAAGAATGCATTTACTATTTCTGCCTTCCTGCATTTAATTTTGAGGTCCATATGTCCTAATATTTGGTCAATTTGTGTATAGGTTCCATGAACTATTGAAAAGAACATATATCCTTTTCTGTCACCATTCAGTTTTCTCCAAAGACCAATCATACCTAATTTTCCTAATATGCTATTTACCTCTTTAATTTCTTTCTTATTTGTTTTGTGGTTTGATTTATCTAATGCTAAAATTGCAAGGTTGAGATCTCCCAGTTTGCTGTCTATTTCTTCTTGCTACTCTCTTAACTTCTCCTTTAGTAACTTAGATGATATACTACTTGGTGCATATATGTTTAGTATTGATATTGCTTCATTGTCTATGCTACCCTTTAGCAAGATACAGTTTCCTTCCTTATCTCTTTTAACGAAATCAATTTTTGCTTTTGCTTGATCTGAGGTAAGAATGGCTACCCCTGCTTTTTTGAGTTCACCTGAAGCATAATAATTTTTGCTCCCGCCTTTTACATTTACTCTTTATGTATCTCTCTGCTTTAAATATGCTTCCTGTAGACAACATAATGTAAGGTTTTGACTTTTGATCCAGTCTGCTATCCACCTCTGCTTTTTGGAGAGTTCATCCCATTCACATTTATGGTTAAAATGACTAATTCTGTATTTCCTGCCATCATATTATCCCCACATTATACTTTCCTTTTTCTTGCTCCCCTTTCCCCCCTTTCCCAGTATTAAACTCATGGGCACCACTTGTACCATGCATCTCTCCCTCTTTTGAATCTCTCCTTCCCCCCTTTGAATCCCTTCCCCTTTTTTGTACCTTTCCCTTATTACTCTTTTCCTTTTCACTTTTCCTCTCCCACTTTTTAGTGGGGTGAGAGATATTTCTCTGTAAAACAAATATTTTAATTATTTTCTCTTTGAGCCACCTCTGATGAGAGCTTCCTTCCCCTCTCCAAATTTCCTCAGATATGATAGGTTTCCTTTGCCTCTTTGTCAGATGTAGTTTCCCTCTTTTTATCTCACCTTTTTCCCTTTTTCTGACACTATCCCTTTTCCATTTTTACTTCCCTTTTTTAGTGTTATATCAAATTATAAATCAAATTATACTTTCTGTGGACTTTCTGTATATCAACAATAGAAATACAGTTCTAAAGAGTTACTTTTACATTTTTCTTCTTCTCTTGAGTTCTGTGGTTGGAGATCAAACTTTTTGTTTAGATTTTTTTTTTTTTTTCTTTAGAAACAAATGGAATTCATCTGTTTCATCGCATGTCCATCTTCTTCCATGGGGAAAAACATGCTCAACTTATCTAGGTAGTTTATTTTTGGCTGCATTCCAAATTCTTTTGCCTTTTGGAATATCAGATTCCACGCCCTTTGATTCTTTAATGTGGAAGCAGCCAGATCTTGAGTGATCCTTATTGTGGCACCTCAGTATTTGGATTGTTTTTTCTGACTGCTTGTAATATTTTTTGCTTAGTTTGATAGTTCTGAAATTTAGCCAGAATATTCCTTGGAGTTTTTATTTTAGAGTCTTTTTCAGAAGGTGTTTGATAAATTCTTTCAATGCCTATTTTACCTTCTGATTCTATTACATCTGAGCAGTTCTCTTTGATAATTTCCTGAAAAATAGTATTTAGGCTCTCTTTTTTCATCATAATTTTCGGGAAGTCTAATGATCCTCAGATTATCTCTCCTAAATCTATTTTCCAGGTTTGTTGTTTTTTCCAAGGAGATATTTAATATTTTTTTTTAGTTTTTATTTTTTTATTTTTTTTTTGGTTTTGCTTGACTGATTCTTAATGTCTCAATGAATCATTCATTTCTATTTGTTCAGTTCTGATTTTTAATGACTTAATTTTCTTCATTAGCTTTTTAAATTCTTTTTGTATATTTCCAATTGAGGTTTTAAATCCATTGTTTTCCTCTATGGAATTTTTTTTCCATTTAACTTTTTTTTTTTTTTTTTTTTTTTTTTTTTTTTTTACTGAGTTATTTCTTTTTCAATTCACAAACCTTACTTTCTTGGGAGTTCTTTATCTTTTCCAATTCACAAATTCTGTTTCCCTGCACTTCCTGGGAGTTGTTTACCTTTTCCAATTGCTTTTCAGGAAGTTATTATTCTCTTGCATAGTTTATCTTTCCTTTCCCCATTTTTCTTTTAGTTCTCTTTTAAGATTTTTTTTTTTTTTATGGTTTCTTCTAGGAAAGCCTTCTGTGTTGGGAACCAGGTTCCATCCCCTTTATTGTTTGGGACTGTGTGCTATTAGTCTCCTTGTGGTTGAAAACCTGCTCTTTTTCTATATAGAAGCTATCGATCATCCTCTTGATTTTTTACGCATTTTTTAAAGACTTTAGGGTCTGCCTTTAGGGCAAGGAGGTTACCAGCTTCCTCTGTAGAGCAGGGATAGATATATGGACAGTAGCTCTCTTGTCAATGGGCTGCAAAGAGCAGCTGGGCTGCAAAGAGCGGCCAAGCTGCAGGAGTGCTCTGGGAAAAGTTCCACACCAGAAGTGCCTAGGTCTGGGTATCGTGGGCTGAGCTGCGGAAGTGTCCTGCAAGGAGCCCTGCCTTGGGGCTAGAGGCTGAACAGCAAAAGTATCGCTGCCCCCAACAAAAGCCTGCTTTGGGTAATAGCAGTTGCCCTATCCCTCATGCGACCAGAAGTGCTCTGCCTAGGGAGTGTAGTTGAGCTGGGGAAATTCCACTGCCCCAGGCTAAGCCCCCCACTTTGCAGATTAGAGGCTGCCCTGGGCTGTGCCCCCTGTTGTGCAGATTTGTGACTGACCCTTTGAAAGCCACTAGCTACAGAATGCCACTGGGAGCTCTGTTATGTTCTGTGCTGAGTCACTTCCGATTCTAGGTGGGAACAGCCAGATACTGTTAGGCTCTGTTGTCCTTCATAGTACCCTCAACCCAAGCCCCTAATTTCTTTGCTGGTTCATTACTCCAAAACCAAAGCAAAGCTGTCTGGCTATGGTAGAGAGCTCTTTGTAAACCTTCCAACCACAGAGGTCACACCCATTCCCTGTTCACTCCAAATGCTAGCCTCTCTTTCTATCCCTGCATGAGCTGATCTGTTCCTGCTGCTCAGGACAAACCTTTTCTTGCAATCTTCCAGATTATCTTGGCTGGTGA
This sequence comes from Sminthopsis crassicaudata, assembly GCF_048593235.1. Lineage (NCBI taxonomy): Eukaryota > Metazoa > Chordata > Mammalia > Dasyuromorphia > Dasyuridae > Sminthopsis > Sminthopsis crassicaudata. The sequence continues at coordinate 98,698,480 of NC_133622.1, read as the reverse complement.
GTTTTGTACTTCCAATCTTAATGAATTTTACCAGTCAGTGCTATTTTTGAGGCTGAATTTAATAACTGATAGTGAGGGTATGAGAGAGGCTCAAAAACATATGTGTGCCTTCTCTGCCATCTTGGCTCTGCCTCACAGCTAGGAGATGTTAAGGAAAACTTATTTGAACCCAGGTTCTCCTGACTTCAGGGCTCCACTGTGCCACCTTGCTGCCCCCTGCTAAATTTCTTAATGCATAAATAGTTGACTTCCGGCCAAGATGGCAGCATGGAGCAAGACAGCTGCTTGAGCTCTTCATTTTCTCTCAGGACTTACTTCATGACCAGCCTCAGAGTTAATGCTTGTCCAGAAAAGAAACCCACAAATACTCACCAACAGAAGACATCCTTGAAATTCGACAGAGAAGGTCTGTGTTTGCTCAGGGGAGGGTCGAACGGACTGGGCACAGAATGAAGGTCGGCAGCTGAGTGAGACAGGCAGCTCACACAGCTAAGACCAGAGGGGGGAGGGGTGATCTCTGCCATTTCTGTGAAAAGACTTTTACCCCAGTGTGGATGGTCCCTCTTTTCAGCAAGCCAGGAGCAGCAGAGAAGGTGTAATCTCCTGAGGTGAAGAATAAAACCCCGGAAAGCTAGCGTCTCTCGGGACCCGGCCACCCCCACTCCCACCCCCACCCAGAGTGACACAGCACGTTCTCAGAGCCTCAGAGCCCAGGCACAGCACAGCCATCACTGTCTTGTTAGTGCCTTGCTGCTGTCTCCCTCAATCTGTAGAGGAAGCTCAGTAACACCATCCAGCCCCATCCCCTCCAGAAACAGACCAATTGTTTCTCTTGTCAATGCGTTTTCTTCCATTCCTGCTCTGACAAAATGAACAAAAAATTTAAAAGGGCTTTAACCATTGACAACTTCTGTATGGAGAGAGAGCAGACTTCAAATACTTCAGAGACTAAAAGCAGACAGTCCCTAGAGGAATCCCCTAAGGGGGATATGAGCTGCCCCTCAATACATAAGACTCTCATAGAGGAAATCAAAAATTCTCTCACAAGAGAGCTAGAAGAGAAATGGGAAAAGGAAAGGGAAGCTTGGCAAGAGAGCTTGGAGAAGTCATTCCACACATTTAATGACAGAGTGGATAAAAAAAGCAAATCATTGAGAAATAAAATTAGTGAATTAGAAAAGGTAAACAACTCCAAGGAAAACAGGATTAGTGAGCTGGAAAAAGAAAACAGCTATCTAAAAAATAAAATGGATGAAATGGAAAAAAAATTCCATAGAAGATAGCAACTCAGTTGGACAATTACAAAAAGATATTAAAAAAAAAAGTGAGTGAAGAAAATACATCATTGAAAATTAGCCTCAAATAAATAGAAATGAATGACTCAAGGAGAAACCAAGAAGTAGTCAAGCAAAACCAGAAAAACAAAATAATTGAAAAGAATGTCAAGTACCTTATTGGAAAGACAACACACCTGGAAAACAGATCCAGGAGAGACAATCTGAGAATAATTGGACTCCCTAAAAAATGTGAGGAAAAAAAGAGCTGGACACTATTTTCCAGGAAATTATCAAAAAGAACTGCCCAGACGTTTTGGAAACAGAGGGTAAAATATACATTGAAAAAATTCATCAATCACTTACTGAAAGGGACCCTAAAATCAAAACGCCAAGAAATATACTGGCCAAGTTCAAGAACCATCAGATGAACGGAAAAATATTAGAAGCTGCTAGAAAAAAAAGCAATTCAGATATGGAGGAGCCACAATAAGGATAACCCAGCATTTAGCAGCGTCCACATTAATAGAACGAAGGGACTGGAATATGATATTTTGCAAGGCTAAGGAACTAAGATATTTAATATGTATGGGAATGCCTGCCATCTAGGGGAGGGGGTGGAGGGAAGGAGGGGAAACACTCAAAATAGAAGGGAGTACAAGGGATAATGTTGTAAAAAAAAAAATTACCTATGCATATGTACTAAAAAAAAGTTATAATTTTAAAATTAATAAAAGAGAGAGAGAGAGAGAATTAGGATGCCCCCCAAAAATGGAAATGAATAACAGAATGAATTAAAAATCAAAATTCACCAATACTTTGTTTAAAAGAAATTCATTTAAAAGTGAAAGATAAATTCATAGTTAAAAATGGAGGGTTATAGTAGAATTTATTATGCTTCAGCTAATGCACAAAATTAGGGATAGCAGTTATGATCTCAGACACAATTATAGCTAACATAGATATAATAAAATGAGATAAACAAGTTTTTTAAAAAAGCATAAATAGCTTCCCATCACAATTTTATGGAATCAGCTATTTCCCAAATGAACATTCCTTTAATTTCTAATTCTCTACTACCAATAAAAGAGATGCTATAAATATCTTTGTACACAAAGATTCTTGTTCTTTTCATTTACTATCTTCTTGGGATACAGAACTAGTAGTGTCATTGTCAAAGGATATGCCTGTTGTGTAGCCCTTTAGGCATAGTTCCAAATTGCTCCCCAGGATATTTGAATCAGTATATAACTTCATCAGTAGTATGTTAGTGTTTAAAGTTTTTTCATACCTCCTTCAACATTTGTCATTTACCTTTTCTGTCATATTATTCCATCTATTTGGTGTTAGTAGCTCAGAGTTATTTTACTTTGCAATTCTCTCATCAAAAACTTTTATATGACAATTGATAGGTTTGATTATTTTGTCTGATAATTACTTTTCATAGCCTTTGACCATTTATCAATTGAGAAATTGGTCTTTCTTTTCTGTAAATGTGACTCAGTTTTCTCTCTGAGAAATAAATGAAGTCTTTATCAGAAAAAGTGCATGATTACCATGTATTGCCTTCACCATTGTTTATCCTGCTATTTCTTTCTCCTTTGACCCAATCCATTCCCAAAAATGTTTTGCTTCTAACTTTTACCTTCCCCAAACTGATTTTAATTTTATAATCCTCTCTCCCTCTCTCTTATACCCTTCCTTTCCTACTTTCCCATATGGTAAAATATATTTCTATACAGAATTATGTTTGTGTACTATTTCTTTCTTGAGCCAATTCTAATGAGAATAAAATTCATTAGGCTCCACTCCCCATTTCCCACATTTCCTCCTCCAATGTAAAAGCTCTTTCAGATCTCTTTTCTATTAGGTAATTTATGCATTTTTTTTCTCTTTTCACTTGTCCCAGTGCATTTTTTCATACCTTAATTTCATTTTAATCCTATCAACATATTTAACTCTATGTATATTCCTGTTAACTGCCCTGAAAAATGAGAAAGTTTTTGGGAGTTATACATATATCATTTTCCTTTGTAGGAATACAAATAACTTAACCTTACTATAATGTCTTGTGATTATCTTTCCTGTTTATCTTCTTATGCTGCTTCTGAATCCTGCATTTTAAATTCAGATTTTTAGTCAGCTCTTTCTTTTTCATCAATAATCTTTGAAAGTCAACTATTTCATGGGATATCTATTTTTCCCTCTGAAGGATTATACTCAGTTTTTCTGGATAGATGATTTTTGATTGTAGTCCTAGCTCATTTTCCTCTGGAATATATTTTAATGTATAAACTGCTAAATTTTGTATTATCCTGATGATGGATTCACAATAATTTGTATTGTTTCTTTTTAGCTACATGCAATATTTACTCAACATGAGAGGTGTGGAATTTGACTAAAATATAACAGATTTTTCATTTTGGCCTCACTTTCAGGAGGTGATTGGTAGATTCTTTCAATTTCTATCTTAACATCTGACTTTAGAATGTCATGGCAATTTTCCGTAGTAATTTCTTGAAAGATGATATCTAGGGGCGGAGCCAAGATGGCGGAGAAGAAACACACGACTCAGTGAACGTCCTCACTCCCTCACAACCAATTAGATAAATTAAGTCTCAAAATTAGCTCAGGACTGATAGATACCACAAGGACTGGAAGCACGACTTACCAGCTGAAGAGAATCTGGAGTTTCAACAGGAAAGGTCAGTTCTCAGGGGAGGAATAAGAAAGACCAGCACAGACGGTGGGGTAGGGGCACACTGCGCCCATTGCGCTGGGAGGGGCTCTGGGATCAGAGAAGCCACTGAGGTAAAGGAATCTGGCACAGGCTGTTAGCTCTTCTCTGCTAATTATTTAGCAGTTCAGAAGAGAAAGCCAAAATATTTTAAAACTCAGATTAGATTTTCCCCGGACCCTGGGGGTGACTCAGGCACAGATCTAGGCACCAGGGGGTGTGGCCTCAGCTACCACCTGAGAATAGTTAAGAGACTGACAAGTGGGTGGATACGGCCCAAGGCAACACACACTGCCTAGCTTAGCTGGAGGGAGTGGAACTCAGCTCCAGGAAGTCCCAGAGAAGCGGAACCTTTGAACTAGGGACCGCGGTTTCTGGCAGACACTTCCAGTTTGAGCACAGGGGCTTCTTACGTCACCTGCTGCAGACACCCACTCCCCACCCGGACACATAGGCTGGGCTTCCTGCAGTCTTCACTATTCTACGCCCTCGAAGCACAGTAGTGCTAATCACCTCTGAGGCACTCCCAGGGAGAGGGTGGGGAACTCTCTCCCAGAGCTCTCTCTTAGCTAAGGCGCAGGAGCCGCTGCATCCATCCGGTCTGGGAGGAAGCTGGTAAAGAAGTAAATAATTTCCTACCCCAGAGACAGACCCCAAAAGATTTTTTTTAAGTATGAGCAAAAAAGCTAGAAAAACCATAGATTCCTTCTATACAGAGAAAGAGCGGGTGTCCAACCCCGAGGAAGTTGACAGCAGAGAATCAGACAACAACCTAAAGGGGAACGATTCCTGCCCCCCATCACATAACTCTCTCCTAGAAGAAGCTCTTAAAAAATTGAGGGAGATCGAAGAAAAATGGGGAAAAGAAAGGGAAGTTATGATAGAGAATAACAATGTCCTGAAATTGGAGTTGGAAAAAATAAAGAATTCACAGGAGATGCAGGGAACAAAATTAGTGAATTAGAAAAGGTTAAAAAAACACAGGAAAGTAGGATTTCTGAATTGGAAAAGATAAAAAAGTCTCAAGAAAATAGAATTTCTGAATTGGAAAAAGAAAATAATTCTCAAAAAAAAAATTAGGGAAATGGAAAAAAACTCAATAGAGCAAAATAATTCATTTAAAAACGAAATTGGGCATTTACAAAAAGAACTAAAAACTGTGAAAGAAGAAAATAACTCCTTAAAAGTCAGGATGGAACAAATAGAAATGAATGATTCACAGAGAACCCAAGAATCAGTCAAACAAAACAAAAAAAATGAGAAGCTGGAGAACAAGGTCAAATACTTACTGGGAAAATCTATAGACCTGGAAAATAGATCTAGGAGAGATTATCTGCGGATTATTGGACTTCCAGAAAACTATGACCAAAAAAAGAGCCTAGATTCTATTTTACAGGAAATTATCAAAGAGAACTGTCCAGAGATAATAGAAACAGAAGGGAAAGTAGATGTGGAAAGAATTCATCGAACTCCTTCTGAAATAGACCCTAAAAAAAGAACACCAAGGAATATTGTGGCTAAGCTGCAGAATTACCACACAAAGGAGAAAATCCTGCAAGCAGCTAGAAAAAAACAATTTAAATACCAAGGTGCCACAATAAGGGTCACCCAAGATCTAGCTGCCTCCACATTGCCTGGAACCTGATATTCCGAAAGGCAAAAGATCAAGGACTGCAACCAAGAATGAACTACCCAGCTAAGTTTAGCATCTTTTTCCATGGAAGAAGATGGTCATTCAATGAAACAGAGGAATTCTATATGTTTCTAAGAAAAAAACCAGACTTAAACAAAAAATTTGATCTACATCCACAAGACTGAAGAGAAACAGAAAAAGGTACACAGAACCCTTGAGAACTGTAACTCTGTTGTGGGTATATAAAAAATACTCAAGGATAATTTGATTTTACTGATATAAAAGAAAAAAAGGGGGGTGTGGTAAAGGGAAGGAGGTCGGTTCAGAAAAAGGGGAAGGAGTGATAAAAAGAGGGAAACTACATCCCAGGAAGAGACATAGAAAATACACCATATCTGAGGGAACTTAGTGAGGGGGAGAATCATTGTGTGAATCTTACTCTCATCAGAAGAGGCTCAAAGAGTAAATAATTAACATATTTGTTTTTCAGAGAATTTTCTCTCACCTCATTAAAAGGGGGGAGAGGAAAAGGGGAAAGGAAAAGGAGAATAAGTGAAGGGACTTGGAGGGAGGGGGGAGGGATCCTAAAAAAAAAAAAAAAAAAAGAGGGAGGGTTGCGCGTCACAAGGGGGGTCTGTAAATTAAATATCGGGGAGGGGGATCAGGGGGGTCAAGGGAAAAAAGTATAATCTGGGGATAATACGATGGCAGGAAATACAGAATTAGTAATTTTAACTGTAAATGTAAATGGGATGAACGATCCCATCAAACGGAGACGGATAGCAGATTGGATCAAAAAGCAGAACCCTACAATATGTTGTCTACAGGAAACACACTTAAAGCAGGGAGATACATACAGAGTAAAGGTAAAAGGTTGGAACAGAGCTTATTATGCTTCAGGTAAAGCCAAAAAAGCAGGGGTTGCTATCCTTATCTCAGATCAAGCAAAAGCAGAAGTAGATCTCGTTAAAAAAGATAAGGAAGGAAACTATATCCTGCTGAAAGGTAGCATAAATAATGAAGCCATATCAATACTAAACATATATGCACCAAGTGGTATAGCATCTAACTTTCTAAAGGAAAAGTTAAGAGAACTGCAAGAAGAAATAGACAGTAAAACTATAATAGTGGGAGATCTCAACCTTGCACTCTCAGATTTAGACAAATCAAACCACAAAACAAACAAGAAAGAAATTAAAAAAGTAAATAGAACATTAGAAAAACTAGGTATGATAGACCTTTGGAGAAAACTGAATGGCAATAGGAAGGAATATACTTTCTTCTCAGCAGTTCATGGATCCTATACAAAAATTGACCATATATTAGGACATAAAGATCTCAAAATTAAATGTAGGAAGGCAGAAATAATAAATGCCTTCTTCTCAGATCACAATGCAATAAAAGCTACATTCAGTAAAAAGTTAGGGATAAATAGACCAAAAAGTAATTGGAAACTGAATAATCTCATCTTAAAGAATGACTGGGTGAAAGAGCAAATTATAGAAACAATTAACAATTTCACCCAAGATAATGATAATGATGAGACATCATATCAAAATCTTTGGGATGCAGCTAAAGCAGTAATAAGGGGAAATTTTATATCTTTAGAGGCTTATTTGAAGAAAATTGAGAAAGAGAAGATTAACGAATTGGGCTTACAACTTAAAAGGCTAGAAAAAGACCAAATTATAAACCCCCAACCAAAAATTAAACTCGAAATACAAAAATTAAAAGGAGAAATCAATAAAATTGAAAGTAAAAAAACTATTGAATTAATAAATAAAACCAAGAGTTGGTTTTATGAAAAAGCCAATAAAATAGATAAACCTTTGGTAAATTTGATCAAAAAAAAGAAAGAGGAAAATCAAATTGATAGTCTTACCAATGAAAAGGGGGATCTTTCCACCAATGAAGAGGAAATTAGAGAAATAATAAGGAGTTACTTTGTCCAACTTTATGCCAATAAATTTGATAACTTAAGTGAAATGGATGACTTTCTCCAAAAATATAGGCTCCCTAGATTAACAGAGGAGGAGATAAATTGCTTAAATAGTCCCATTTCAGAAAAAGAAATAGAACAAGCTATTAATCAACTCCCCAGGAAAAAATCCCCAGGGCCAGATGGATTCACATGTGAATTCTACCAAACATTTAAAGAACAATTAGCCCCAATGTTATATAAATTATTTGAAAAAATAGGGGATGAAGGAGTCCTACCAAACTCCTTTTATGACACAGACATGGTACTGATACCTAAACCTGGTAGATCGAAAACTGAGAAAGAAAATTATAGACCAATCTCCTTAATGAATATTGATGCTAAAATCTTAAATAAGATATTAGCAAAAAGACTTCAGAAAATCATCTCCAAGATAATACACTATGATCAAGTAGGATTTATTCCAGGAATGCAGGGCTGGTTTAATATTAGGAAAACTATTAATATAATTGACCATATTAATAATCAAATTAATAAGAACCATATGATCATCTCAATAGATGCAGAAAAAGCATTTGACAAAATCCAACATCCATTCCTACTAAAAACTCTTGAGAGTATAGGAATAAATGGATTATTCCTTAGAATAATCAGGAGTATATATTTAAGACCGTCAGTAAGCATAATATGCAATAGAAATAAACTGCAACCTTTCCCAGTAAGATCAGGAGTGAAACAAGGTTGCCCACTATCACCATTACTATTCAATATAGTACTAGAAACGCTAGCCTCGGCAATAAGAGCCGAGAAAGAGATTCAAGGAATTAGAGTAGGAAATGAGGAAATCAAACTATCACTTTTTGCAGATGACATGATGGTATACTTAGAGAACCCCAAAGACTCCGCTAAAAATCTACTAGAAATAATTCAAAATTTCAGCAAAGTGGCAGGATACAAAATAAATCCACATAAATCCTCGGCATTTTTATATATCACTAACAAAATGCAACAGCAAGAGATACAAAGAGAAATTCCATTCCAAACAAATGTTGAGAGTATAAAATATTTGGGAATCCATCTACCAAAGAAAAGTCAGGAATTATATGAGAAAAATTACAAAACACTTGCCACAAAAATAAAATCAGATTTAAATAATTGGAAAGACATTCAGTGCTCTTGGATAGGCCGAGCGAATATAATAAAGATGACAATACTCCCCAAACTAATCTATTTATTTAGTGCTATACCAATCAGACTCCCAAGAAACTATTTTAATGACCTAAAAAAAATAACAACAAAATTCATATGGAAGAATAAAAGGTCAAGAATTGCAAGGGAACTAATGAAAAAAAACTCAGAGGAAGGTGGTCTAAGTGTACCTGATCTAAAGCTATATTATATAGCAGCAGTCACCAAAACCATTTGGTATTGGCTACGAAATAGACCGGTAGATCAGTGGAACAGATTAGATAAAAAGGACAAAAAAGGGTACATCTATAGCAATCTAATCTTTGACAAACCCAAAGATTCCAACATTAGGGATAAAAATTCATTATTCGGAAAAAACTGTTGGGAAAACTGGAAATTAGTATGGCAGAAATTAGATATGGATCCACACTTAACACCATATACCAAGATAAGATCAAAATGGGTCCATGATTTAGGCATAAAGAGGGAGATAATAAATAGATTAGAGGAACAGAGGATAATCTACCTCTCAGACTTGTGGAGGAGGAAGGAATTTATGACCATAGGAGAACTAGAGATCATTATTGATCACAAAATAGAAGATTTTGATTACATCAAACTAAAAAGTTTCTGTACAAATAATACTAATGCAAACAAGATTAGAAGGGAAGTAACAAATTGGGAAAATATTTTTAAAAACAAAGGTTCTGACAAAGGTCTCATTTCCAAAATATATAGAGAACTGACCCTAATTTATAAGAAACCGAACCATTCTCCAATTGATAAATGGTCAAAGGATATGAACAGACAATTCTCAGAGGAAGAAATTGAAACTATATCCACTCACATGAAAGAGTGTTCCAAATCACTACTGATCAGAGAAATGCAAATTAAGACCACTCTGAGATACCACTACACACCTGTCAGATTGGCTAAGATGACAGGAACAAATAATGACAAATGTTGGAGGGGATGTGGGGAAACTGGGACACTAATACATTGCTGGTGGAGTTGTGAAAGAATCCAGCCATTCTGGAGAGCAATCTGGAATTATGCCCAAAAAGTTATCAAACTGTGCATACCCTTTGACCCAGCAGCGCTACTACTGGGATTTTATCCCAAAGAAATACTAAAGAGCGGAAAGAGACATATATGTGCCAAAATGTTTGTGGCAGCTCTTTTTGTTGTAGCTAGAAACTGGAGGATGAATGGATGTCCATCAGTTGGAGAATGGTTGGGTAAATTGTGGTATATGAAGGTTATGGAATATTATTGCTCGGTAAGAAATGACCAGCAGGAGGAATATAGAGAGGCCTGGAGAGACTTAAATCAACTGATGCTGAGTGAAATGAGCAGAACCAGAAGATCACTGTACACTTCAACAACAATACTGTATGAGGATGTATTCTGATGGAAGTGGAAATCTTCAACATAAAGAAGATCCAACTCACTTCCAGTTGATCAATGATGGACAGAGGTAGCTGCACCCAGAGAAGAAACACTGGGAGGGGAATGAAAATTGTTAGCACTAATATCTGTCTGCCCAGGTTGCATGTACCTTCGGATTCTAATGTTTATTGTGCAACAAGAAAATGATATTCGTACACATGTATTGTACCTAGACTATATTGTAACACATGTAAAATGTATGGTATTGCCTGTCGTCGGGGGAGGGAATAGAGGGAGGGGGGGTAAATTGGAAAAATGAATACAAGGGATAATATTATAAAATATATATATATATATATATAATAAAAAAAAATAAAAAAAAATTAAAAAAAAAAAAGAAAGAAAGATGATATCTAGATATGTTAATTTGTTTGTTAGTTTTTTTTTTTAATTATGACTTTAAGCATCTAATATTTTTTTATATTGTCTCTCCTAGGTCTATTTTAAAAGTCAGTGTTTTTTCTAATGATATATTTCACATTGTCTTATATTTATTTCATTCTTTTTTTTTTTTTATTGTTTCTTGATGCTTCATTAATTCATTAGTTTCTACTTGCCCAATTCTTTTAAGAAATTATTTTTTAGTAAGTTTCTGTAACATTTTGTCCATTTACCCAGTTCCACTTTTTAAAGAGTTCTGTTCAGTAAATTTTTATGCTCTGCTTTCCATTTGTTCAATTTTTTTCAAGTCATTTCTTGCTTCATTGGAATTTTGTGTCTCTTTTACTACTTGGACAATTCTTCTTTATGCTGTAATTTTCTCCAATATTTTTGTGCCTCCTTTATCAGGATGCCAACTCTTTTTTTTTCATGATTTTCTTGCATTGCTCTTATTTCTCTTCCTAATTTTTCTTCTCCCTCTCTTTCTTGATTTTTAAATTCCGTTTTTAACTCTTTCATCATCTGTGACCAATTTTTATTTTTCTGTAAGGGTTTGGATGAAATGATTTTTACTTTGTTTTCAGTTCAGTTTCTGAGTGTGTATTTTGATCTTCATTGTTTTTATTTTCTGTTATTTGCTCATTTTCCCAAAATATTTTCTTTTACTTTTTACTGTATGTTATAGTAGGGCTCTGCTTCAAAAGATGGAATTCTATCCCAAGCTTCAGGGTTGTTTTTTTTTTTTTTTTTTTTTTTTTGTATGTTGTTTTTGTTTGTGTTTGTGTGTATGTTTGTGTGTGTTCGCAACTGTGTTCAGAAATAATTCTGGGGACATGTCAGTTTTTTGTTTGTTTTGTTTGTTGCTTTTAAATAATGTGGTATGATCTAGAGGAAGATGTGTGTTATTGTCTTCCTGTACTTTTCATTAGTTTCTGATAACCACAAGCACTTTTTTAAACACTGGAATTGTGACCAACATCCCTGTTCTGTAGCTTCAAGTTTTTCGGTGATAGTGCTCCTCCTCACCTCAGGACTAAACTCCGCTTTGAGACCCAGGTCCAAGTATAGGGAGTAAAACAAAGTTTTGTCTCTGATACATCTCTTTCTTACCCATTGTTTTATTCCCTTACTATGTGGGAGCAGAGAGTCTGGTAACTGCTTCTGTTACCACTGATTCAGTTACCCCTGAAGTCTGCTCTTGATTTCCTGGAGTCCATTCTGTACAACATCAATCCTTTCTTAATCTGGTAAAACAAAGATTTCTTTGTCTTTGGTTAAGAAATTATTTCACTGTCTTTTTTATGTATTCTGACACTAGAATTTGTTTAGAATTGCTATTTAAAAGTATTTTCAGGAGTTTGGGGGAGAGCTCAGGTGAGTGCCTGCCTTTACTCCATAATTTTTAAATCTACCTCCTTGATGAAGCCATTATGCTTTACTCCATTCTGCTCATGTTTGTTATTTAGTAATTTCAATGAAAATTTCATGAGGCCATTTAAAGTTTTCTTGCAAAGGCAATGAAATAATTTGCTATTTCTTTCCCCAACTTATTTTACAGCTAAAGAAACTAAGTCAAACAGGTCTCACAATTCCATAATATCTGAGGGCAGATTTGGATTCAGGATCATAAATATTCCGAAGTCCTAGCCTGGCATTTTATGTACAATTTAGCTGCCCATTGCCTACCTATTTTCATTTACACTTCTAACTCCTCCTGCTGCTCTTTAATCATTTGCTTTTTAGCTCCATATTTTTTAAAAATATCCTATCTCCTTCACTGTCCTCTTTTGCACATCATCAACCATACTTTCTTCACTTGTTGTTTCTGATTTCCTGTAATTTTTTCATGATTTCCCAGCTGTTTTTGACATTGATCTAAAATATTTCTGTGACATAGTCCATTGGAATTCATTGCTATTTTTAGTAGCACATGGGATTTAATTTCACACTTTCTTTAAAAAAGACATGACACTTTAATGCTATTGTATTTTAAGATACCATTAACATGGCTACTTCCTCTATGGATACATATTTCCATTCCACAAATGACTTATTAAATAACTTAGTGACTTACTGTGGAAATACATAAATAAATAGAAAGAGATAATGAATAGATAGATAGACAAATTGAGAGACAGATAGACAGGCAAATTGATAGATAGATAGATAGATAGATAGATAGATAGGCATTGAGAGACAGATAATTTGATGGCTAAGCACCAATGATGAATTATTCTCTGATTTTTACTATATTTTTTTTCTGTACTATATAATGCAAATGTGAAAACTACAGAGTCCCACCTTGAAATCTTCACCTTCATACATGAATATCCATTTTTTTTCTTCTTTCCTGCATTCACATGACATTCACCTCCTGTAGGCTTAGCACTCTGCCTCTTGATTGTTATTATTTTAAATAGCATCACATTTTTTCTAATCTTATATAGCCCCAGGGAAAGGCAGGTCTGTTTTCTGAGAACCAGCTTATTTAAATTAAGATATGATCATCAGCCACCTGGGCAGAGAGGATGATTACTTTGGCCACAGCTCCACTTAAAACCATCTACTAAGTCACAGATATATTGCAAACTATCAATGAGAATTTTATTCACAGTTCCTTGAAATGTTTCACTATTGTAATCTAAGAGAAAAAAAAATCATTTCACTTATATTAGATGAGCTTAGAAACAGGAAAGAGTTTATGAATAATATCTAATAACTCAATATTTACATACACATTTTTTTTTTCCCTTTTGCCTGATGTGGCTTGTTTCAAATTCTGTCTTTAATCAGTAAGTTAAAGGAGAGGGGAGTATGTAATTGCTTATATAGAAGGAATTCCATGTATCACCTAGGAACTCTTATGGATGTTCAAATATTAATTAAGAAAAATCAATTATCTGGTTTCTCCTCCCCTTCTCCCCCCCCCCAAATGTGGCTAGTCCATGTTATTCCCCCTGTCAAGGGCATTTAAATCTAAGGAGAGAAAGTTCTACTTGACAGAATGGCTTTGGCTTACTATGACTTTATTCTCAGTTTTCATTTCCACTTTCTGGCATTCTCAAGTTTCTTCAGGTTCTAATTACAATTCTAATGTTTTTATCATGCTGAGTAATCCCAATTTATTGTGTATACACATAGGTATCTGTGTCTTGTCTCCCGTATTAGGTCATAATGTCCTCAAGGGCAGGAACCATCTTTTAATTATCTTCACTAGAACTTAGTCCTGATATATAATGCCTAATATATAGCCAGCACTTAATAAATGCTTATTTACTAAGACTCAGAGAAATCTTTGTTTCTCTTCTGGAGAAGCTGTTATGGGAGGCTGAGAGGAGTGAGCAAGTATATGGAATTTAAATGAGGTTGTAGCACAAGAGAAAAGCAGAAGCGGAATATAAACTTGCCCATGACTAAAGTAGTTTCAATAGTAGTTTTGTGGAATAAAAATGGAGTATTGGGAAGAGAAAGGTTGAGTAGTGACATGAGTAAAGTATGAGTAAGAGAGGAAATAGATGGTTCTGAGACAAGAGTAAAAGGCGGCATCTGTCCATAGTTGGTGTTGAACATGACTGGACTCAGCTGTGGTCACTGCTTTAGTAGGCTGAGACCAGATGGTACAATTAAAACCACAACAAGAGGTCTATCAATCATTGGTGAACTTCATTTACAATATAATTCATTCAGATAATGAAGTACTTATGCTCTCCCACCACCCAGCACATACATATCCCTACTTCTATCTGAGCAAAATATTTAGCTCAAAGTTTTCAAATATTTCCCCTTTTTTGTTAATGTTGCTCATAATTCATAAATGTTAATTTACTTTATATAAAAACATGATTGATCTTAACATATTTCTATTATTATGTTTCAATATTTATGAGAGTTTCAAAAGAATACCTACAAAGTGGCAATGAGAAAAAAGCATTTGAAAGCAAGATGATGGATAGAAGTTATAAAATTGTCTGATCTCTCCCCAATTTCCCTCAGGGAAAATAAAACGAACAAACAAACAAACAAACAAAAAACATTAAGTCAAGCTTTTGATGAGATTCTAGAGTGACAGAACCTACAAAAAGATGAAATGAAATAATTCTAGCTCAAGATAGTTTAGGATTACTTTAAAAAAGGTTAGTCTCATTTGTGCAAGAGGGGAGTCTTACTCAGCACATAGAATGTCCAATTAAGCTATCTTGAGATAGAATATTATTTCATTTCATCTTGTTGTAGGTTCTGTCTCACTGGAACAAGCATAAATCAGCAACCAAAAACCCTCTGCCTGACTCAAAAGACAAGTGACACACCAGGATAACAATGGAACTTCCTACCCTAGATCAGAAAGCAAATTGTCAGCACTAGCAATTAGTCAACAACAGGTACTAACTAGGTTGGGCTAGTCCAACACAGTGAACAAGTCACCTAACATCTGAGGCCTCAGGACTCAAAGTCAACACAAGAAGTTTGTGACTGTACATTCTGTCACAGGAAATGTTGCTCAGCTTGAAAAGTCATGAAATAGGCAAAAAGGGGGAAAAGCAAGAAATAAAAAAGAGCCTCGATCATAGAAAGTTACTATGGTGACAGTGAAGTCCATCAAGAAGACAAAATCCCTACATATGAAACTTGAAAGGAGAATATTAATTGGTCTCAATTCCAAAAAGCATAGATCAAAAGGGATATTAAAAGCCAAACAAGAGAGTTAGAAGAAAAAAAAATGGAAAAAAAAAATGTGAGATATGTAAGAAAGTTAACAACTTGGAAAAAATGGACAAAAATTGAAGAAAACAATACCTTAAAACATAATATTGGCCAAATAACAAAAAAATCTACTGAATAAAACTACTCCTTTAAAAGTAGAATTAGCTAAATGGAAAATGACATACAAAAGCTAACTGAAGGAAATTATTCCACAAAAATTAGAATTGGGAAAATGGAAGTTAATTACTATGAGACATCAAGAATCAGACCAATAAAATTAAAAGAATGAAAAAGTAGAAGAAAAGGTAAAATTGAGTTAAAACAACACACAACAACCAACCTGGAAAATAGATTTGAAAGCTATCATTAAAATTATCGGATTACCTGGAAGCCATGATAAAGCAAAACCTGATAGGGGAACAGAGCCAAGATAGCAGAGAGTAGACAGATCTTTTTTGGAGCTCTTCCTGGCTTCCCTCAGATGAACACCAGGGTTTTGGAGTGAACTCACAAATATTTGGAGTGTCACAGATTTTCAGACAAAGCTATTTTGGACTTCAAGAAAGATTTTTCTTAGTTGGGCAGTGGGAGGTGTGGTTTGCAGGCCAATACAGGAAGAAACAAGGCAGAGTGGCTTTTGTATGCTGGAGGATTCTAATTAGAGGCTCTTAGCCACAATATAGCAACATTTGCTACTCTGCCCTGGTTTAGAAGGTAGTGGATCAGTATACAGCTTGTGAGACCTCCAACACAACTAAAAAAGACAAATGCTGTGCCTTTGAACTCTAGCATAACTTGGAACTTGGCCCACATCTTGCAAGGAAGCCAGAAACATCAGCTCCAGGGTAGTGTGAAGCCACTGTCTCCTGCAGAGAAAGCTTGGGATGATTTCCCCTTTGTCCTAAGAACAAATTGCATCATTTAAAAATGAGCAAAAAAGAAAGAAGAGCTCTGATCATTGATAGTTTTATAGAGACAGGAAAAAACAGTCCTCAAACTCTAAGGACAAAAAAAAATCTCTAGACAAAGCCTTAAAGGATGATATAAGTTGCTCTTCAACTCACAACACTCTTTCAGGAAAAAAAAAAAAAAAACTCAAAAGATGTAGATGAAAAAATGGGGAAAGGAAATGAGAGCTCTGGAAAAGGAAACATGGAAATAGCATGAAGAAAATCACTCTAAAACAGTTTTGGTGAAATGGAAAAAGAAAACATCTTGAAAAACAGAAGTCATTTCATCAAAGACTTCTGGGGACAGAGCCAATAGACTGATCTAAAAAGTAATAATAATAATAACAAAATTCATCTGTAAGAACAAAAGGGCAAGAATTTCAAAGGAATTAATGAAGAGAAAAGCAAATGAAAGTGGTCTATTTATACCACATATAAAACTATATTATAAAGCAGTGGTCATCAAAACCTTTTGATACTGGCTAAGAAATAGAGAAACTGATCAGTGGAATAAGTTAGGTTCAAAAAATAAAATAGCCAATGACTATAACAATATAGTATTTGATAAATCCAAAAGGCCCAGCTTTTGGGATAAAGAATTCAATATTTGACAAAAACTAGTGTGATAATCAGAAACTTGTATGCCAGAACGTAGACACAGACCCACATCTAATATCACATACCAAGATAAGGTCTAAATGGGTTCATAATCCAGACATATAGAATAATATTATAAACAAATTAGAAGAACATAGGATATTACCTCTCAGATTTGTGGAGAAGGAAGGAATTCATGACCAAAGAAGAACTAGAGATCATTATTGATCATAAAATAGATAATTTAAAATATATTAAATTAAAAAAGATTTTGCACAAACAAAACTAATGCAGACAAAATTAGAAGGGAAACAATAAACCGGGAAAACATTTTTACATCCAAAGGATCTGATAAAGGCCTCATTTATAAAATATATAGAGAACTGACTCAAATTTATAATAGTTCAAGCCATTCTCCAATTGATAACTGGTCAAAGGATATGAACAATTTCCAGATGAAGAAATTGAAACTATTTTTAGTCACATGAAAAGGTGCAACAAATCACTATGATCAGAGAAATGCAAATTAAGATAACTCTAAGATACCACTACACACATCTCAGACTGGCTAAGATGACAGAAAAAGATAATGACAAATGTTGGAGGGGATGTGGGAAAACTGGGACACTAATACATTGTTGGTGGAACTGTGAATAGATCCAACTATTCTGGAGAGCAATTTGGAACTATGCTCAAAAAGTTATCAAACTGTGCATACTCTTTGATCCATCAAGTGTTTCTACTGGGATTATATCCCAAGGATATCATAAAGGAGGGAAAGGGACCCATATGTACAAAAATATTGGTGGCAGCCCTCTTTGTAGTGGCAAGAAACTAGAAACTGAGTGGATGTCAATAAATTGGAAAATGGCTGAATAAATTATGGTCTATGAATACTATTGTTCTGTAAGAAATGACGAAAAGGATGATTTCAGAGAAGCTTGGAGAGAGAGGTCTACATGAACTGATGCTAAGTGAAATAAGCAGAATCAGGAGATCATTATACACAGCAACATAGACTTGGGTCTCTTCAACAATGAGATGATTCAAACCAGTTCCACTTGTTCACTGATGAAGAGAGCCATCTATACCCAGAGAGAAGATTATGGAAACTGAGTGTGGAACACAACATAGCATTCTCACTCTTTCTGTTATTATTTACTTGCATTTTGTTTTCTTTCTCAGTTTTTTTCTTCCTTCTTGATCTCACTTTTTTTTTTGTGCAATCAGATAATTGTATAAATATGTATATAATATATTGGATCTGTTATGTATTTCAATATATTTAACATGTATTGGATTACCTGCCCACGAGGGGAAGAGAAATTTTGGAACAAAAGGTTTTGCAAGAATCAATGTTGGAAAAATTACCCTTGCATATGTTTTGTAAATAAAAAGCTTTAATAAAAAAAGAAAGAAAGAAAAACTGATTTCATGGAATGGGGAAAAATCTAATTTACAAAACAACTCATGTA
This sequence comes from Sminthopsis crassicaudata, assembly GCF_048593235.1. NCBI lineage: Eukaryota > Metazoa > Chordata > Mammalia > Dasyuromorphia > Dasyuridae > Sminthopsis > Sminthopsis crassicaudata. The sequence goes on along the minus strand of NC_133622.1, from coordinate 98,680,156 downwards.
AAAGGTAAAGTGGTCAACTACAAAAGAGATAAAAAAAAAATTAACTGAATAATTTAGTAAAAATTAAAGTGAACATTAGATGAAAGTGAATGACTCAATGAGACATCAAGAATCAGTCTAACAAAACCAAAGAAATGGGAAAAAAATAGAAGAAAATGTAAAATACCTCATTGGAAAAACAATTGAGCTGGAAAATAGATCCAGGAGAGACAGTCTAAAATTTATTGGAAAATCAGAAAATCATGATGACAAAAAGAGCATAGACAACATCTTCCCGGAAATCATCAAGGAAAACTTCCTTGATATCCTAGAACTAGAGAATAAAATAAACATGGAAAGAACACACTTCCTGAAAGAGACTACAAAATAGAAACTCCATGGAATATAGTAACTAAGTTCCAGAATAAGTATATCAAGCATAAAATACTGCAAGCAGACTGAAAGAAACAAATCAAAGATATAGTAGCTATAATCAGGATTACCCATGACCTAACAGTTTCTACTCTAAATGATCAAAGGGCCTGGAATATATTTTGAAGGGTAGAGGAACTTGAACAGCAGTTAAGAACCAATTAAACAGAAAATTTGAGCTTTATTTTTTCAGGGGGAAGATGTACATTTAATTAAATAGGAGATTTTCATTTATTTTTGATGAAAAGACTGCTGAAAAATAATTTGATCTTGAAATACAGAACTCAAGAGAAGCATAGAAAGGTAAAAAAGGAAGAAAAACAATTTTTTTTTTGTTTTGTTTTTGAAAGTTAAAATGTTTACAACCCTATAGAGGAAGATTACCTGTTCAACCCTTGAGAACTGTATCTTTATTAGGCTTATGCTTAGAGAATATGGATATAATTGTGCTTTATTGTGATAATATTAAAAAAAGCTATGATGAAAAGGAGATTGTACTGAAAGAATAGGGAAGGGGAGGTAAAGTGTGGCAAATTATATCACTGGAAGAAGTGAAAAAGACCTATTACAGCTGAGGGAAAGAAAGGAGATGTGTGAACCTTAATCTCATTGGATTTGGCTCAAAGAGAGAATATTAGATAGATTTAATTTCATAAGAAAGTTGCCTCATTCTATAAGGAAATAGGAAGAGAAAGGGGAAAGAAAGGGGGAGAAAATATAAGGGAAAACAGAAGTAGAAGGGAAAAGAAATAAGAAAGAAAAGGCAGATTGAGGGAGGTGGTGGTCAGAAGCAAAATTTTGATGAGGAGGTAAAGGGAAAATGATAGAAAAAAGCATAACTTGGGGAAAATAACATGGCAGGAAATACAGTGATAGTAATTTTAACTGCGAATGTGAATGGGATAAATTCTACCAAAAAAACAGAAGCAGGTTAATAGATTAGGCATTGACCCACACCTAACATCCTATTCCAAATTAAGACTGAAATGGGTTCATGAGAACAAGAGTACATTATGGAATGCAAAAGGATAATTTTAATTATATCAAGTTATAAAGTTTTTGAACAAATAAAACCAATGCTGATAAGTTTAGCAGGGAAAAAATAAAAGTAAACTGGGAAAAATTTATATCCAAGGCTTCTGATAAAGACCTCATTTCTAAAATATATGGGCAATTGACTGAAATTTATTAGAATACAAGCAATTCTACAATTGATAAATGGTCAAAGATATGAACAGACAATTTTCAGATGAAGAAATTAAAACCACTTCTAGTCATATGAAACAATGCTCTAAATCACTATTGATCAGATAAACTCTAATTAAAACAACTCTATCTACCTCTCAAATTGACTAAGATGATAATAAAAAATAATTATGGATGTTGGAAGTTTTGTGGGAAAACTGGGACACTAATATTTTGTTGGTGGAGTTGTGAACTCAAGCATTCTAGATAACAATATGGAACTATGTCCAATGAGCATACTCTTTGATCCAGCAGTACATCTACTGAGTCTGTATCCCAAAGAGATCATAAAAAAGGAAAAACAACCCACATGTGCAAAAAATGTTTGTAGGAGCTATTTTATAGTGGCAAAACACTTCCTTGCTCTATAGGAAAGGAATTAATTTAACTTATATGGAAATGGGAGAGAAGTTGTATCTGTTATATTCTTATGCTAACATAAGAGAGTAATCTAGAATCAGCTCTCCATGTATACACACAGACACCTGGCTTTTCAAGGCAAAAATCAGAAAAGTGTGAGAAAAGAAAAGAATTATAAAAAGACAAAAAGATATGACATATAATTTACATAATTCAACATCAAACTATTGAAATAAGCAATAGCAATGAAAAATAAGAAATGTTTAAAAGAAATTACAGTGAAACCAATTATATTTATAGAAGAACATTTATTCCCAAAATAATAAGATTAAAAGGACAGAAAGGGATGACTTCTGGTCAAGAAGTCAGAGAGGAGGCACACAGCTGCTTCCTTGGACAAGTTAGTAAATAAAAATAGCAATCTAGTGTTTGACAAACCCAAAGATCTCAACTTTTGGGATAATAATTCATTATTTAACAAAAACTGCTAGGAAAACTGGAAATCAGTATGGCAGAACCTAAGCATGGACTTACACTTAACATCACATACTAAGATAAGATCAAAATGGGTCCATGATTTAGGCATAAAGAACGAGATCATAAATAAATTAGAAGAACACAGGATAGTTTACCTCTCAGACTTGTGGAGGAGGAAGGAATTTGTGACCAAAGGAGAACTAGAGATCATTATTGATCACAAAATAGAAAAGTTTGATTACATCAAATTAAAAAGCTTTTGTACAAACAAAACTAATGCAAACAAGATTAGAAGGGAAGTAAAAAAAATTGGGAAAACATTTTTACAGTTAAAGGTTCTGATAAAGGCCTCATCTCGAAATTATAGAGAGTATTGACTCTAATTTATAAGAAATCAACCCTTTGATCCAGCAGTGCTACACTGGGCTTATATCCCAAAGACATACTAAAGAACAAAAGGGACCTGTATGTGCCAAAATGGTTGTGGCAGCCATTTTTGCAGCGGCTAGAAATTGGGAAATGAATGTTTGCCCATCAATTGGAGAATGGTTGGGTAAATTATGGTATATGAATGTTATGGAATCCTATTGTTCTGTAAGAAATGACCAGCAGGTTGAATACAGAGAGGCTTGGAGAGACTTACATCAACTGATGCTGAGTGAAATGAGTGAGCAGAACTAGGGGATCATGATACATTTCAACAATGATACTTTATGAAGATGTATTCTGATGGAAGTGGAGAACATAGAGAAGATCTAATCCAGTTACAATTGATCAATGATGGACAGAATCAGCTACACCCAGAGAAGGAACACTGGGAAATGAGTGTAAACTGTTTGCATTTTTTGTTTTACTTCTTAAGTTATTTTTACCTTCTGAATTCAATTCTTCTTTTGCAACAAAAACAAAATTCAGTTCTGCACATATATATTGTATCTAGGATATACTAGGATATATATTTAATATATATGGGAATGCCTGCCATCTAGGGGAGGGTGTGGAGGGAAGGAGGGGAAGATTCAGAACAGAAGGGAGTACCCGAGATAACGTTGTAAAAAATTACCTATCCATATGTACTGTCAAAAATGTTATAAGTATAAAATTAATACAATAGCTGTTATGAATATTATGGTCTTTAAAATAAAATGCAATTCTCCTATTTAAAAAAGGCCACTAAGTATTCTAATAATAATAAAAAAAAAAACATAATTTACTTGTCAAAAAGAGAGAGTTAATGGTCAAAAGCAATGCTGATTTAGAATGGTTTTTTTGATAAAAATATCACAAAGAAAGACATGTATGTTAATAAGCATTGTCATATTAAAGAGATAAACAGTGAAAAGTAAATACAATTTAAAGAAATTCTGTCAAGAATTTCAATTTTTAATATAACAGTATATCAAGGATATTTGAGAAACAAAATGAAAAAGGTTGGCAGAGTAAAAATGGAAAACTTTAAATATCTCAATAGTATACTATAAAATATTTTTTATCATTACATTTTGATCCTAAAACTGGATGTACTCATATTAGAGAGAGAAATCACAGAAAGGGGAAAGATGGGAAAGGGAGCCAAAATATCTGAAATACATAAGAGAGAAACAGCCAATTAATAATTATAAAGTTAAAAAACTTTTATAAGAGTCATCTATTCAAACATTTAGTACATACTCAATGATGTTAGAGGCAATAGGAATAGTTTTTGCTAATAATATTAAAAATTTACACATCATTAATTTCATACTTATTTCACACTTGACTAGAAATATATAGCTCAAATATGTCACAATTTGTCAATTTGTTGAATGTTAAAACAAATAAAATAACAAAAACACTGATTCAACAGTTATAAAACACTGTTTTGAAAAGTGTTGTCCTTTATCCATATGTCAAACTCACTCTTGATGACCTTAAAACAGTAACATAAATAACCTAACCTTGTTTAAGTGATGTTAATGACTATAAGATGAGGGAATAAGGATATAGTAGTAGACTATTGATAATGACTGGTCACATTAGTTATTGTGAGAATATGTAGTAATGTAATGTGAGAAGGTCTAATGATAATGTAGAGAGTCTTTGTTGAAGGGGACTCTCTGGTGAATGATGAGGTTGTCTTCATACCTATGTGAATGTCATTGTATCAAGTCCAAAGACATTACAGAGTTGTCTGAAAGAGAAATGAAACTACTCAAAATAATTTTACTTGAATATAAACATTAAACACATCAGAGTGAATTTTTGGAGAATGTTTATTATCCATATTAAAACATGTTTTACATAGAAAACTTAAAAACATTTTTTTTTTTAGTTTGTATATATGAGCAGACATCATGTATGGACTTAGTAAAGTGTTTGTCTTGGAACTGAACAATAAGATGAAGCTGCTCTCAGTTATCTTCAGGGAACTGCAAGGCTCCTTTAATGATACCAAGGGTATTCAGTATTTTAAGATATTGTCTTTGTTCCCTAATTAAGCACTTACCTATTCAATTTATAGATAATTTGTTTCTTATACTGACTTCAACTTTATGAAATTTGTTGTCTACAGTACTTCACAGGCTTTTGTTCTTGAACTTCTTGGTCGATTGCTTTTAAATCTGCATATGCTCACTCATGTCATTTGATTTACAGTATATTTTTGTATCAGTGTCATGCAGTTATTTCAAAGTTAACACTAAACATTTATTTTGCCACTTTTCTTCTGTCTACTTGACTAATTGATGTCAAAGTCTGTGAAGTTAGAATTTTCTTTCAATCCTAATATTAGGCTATGATTTGCTGTTTTACCCAATCATTCTTTAGTATAAGATTATTTAGTTTCCAATTATTTTTTGGTCTATTTTCCCCTGGCTTTTTATTAAATGTTATTTTGATTGCATTATGGTATGAAAAGGATGCATTTACTATTTCTGCCTTACTGCATTTGATTTTGAGGTTTTTATGCCCTAGTATATGATCAATTTTTGTATAGGTTCCATGAACTGCTGAGAAGAAAGTATATTCCTTTCTGTCTCCATTTAGCTTTCGCCAAAGATCTATCATATCAAACTTTTCTAGTATTCTATTTACCTCTTTGACTTCTTTCTTATTTATTTTGTGGTTTAATTTATCTAATTCTGAGAGTGCAAGGTTGAGATCTCCCGCTATTATAGTTTTGCTATCTAATTCCTCTTGCAGCTCTCTTAATTTCTCTTTTAAGAATTTAGATGCTGCACCACTTGGTGCATATATGTTTAATATTGATACTGCTTCATTATTGATGCTGCCCTTTAGCAGGATATAATGCCCTTCCTTATCTCTTTTAATTAGATCAATTTTTGTTTTTGCTTGATCTGAGATGAGGATGGCTACTCCTGCTTTTTTGGTTTTACCTGAGGCATAATAGATTCTGATCCACCCTTTTACTTTTAGTTTGAATGTCTCACCCTGTTTCAGGTGTGTTTCCTGTAAACAACATATAGTAGGATTCTGACTTTTAATCCAGTCTGCTAACAGCTTCCTCTTTATGAGGCAGTTTGCCCCATTCACATTTATGGTTAGAAGGACTAATTCTATATTGCTTGCCATCCTATTAACCCCTGCTTATGCTTTTCCCCTTTCCTTCCCTTTTACCCTACTATCCAGTATTAAAAATATTTCACCCAAGATAATGACAATAATGAGACATCATACCAAAATGTGTGGGATACAGCCAAAGCAGTAATAAGGGGAAGTTTTATATCTCTACAGGCCTACTTGCATAAGATAGAGAAAGAGAGGGCCAACGAATTGGGCTTACAACTAAAATTGCTAGAAAAGGAACAAATTAAAAACCCCCAGACAAACACAAAACTTGAAATTCAAAAAATAAAAGGTGAGATTAATAAAATTGAAAGTAAAAAAACTATTGAATTAATTAATAAAACTAAGAGTTGGTTTTATGAAAAAAACAACAAAATAGACAAACCCTTAGTAAACCTGATTAAAAAAAGGAAAGAGAAAAAGCAAATTGATAGTCTTGAAAATGAAAAGGGTGAACTCACCACTAATGAAGAGGAAATTAGAACAATAGTTAGGAGCTACTTTGCTCAACTTTATGCCAATAAATTCGATAACTTAAATGAAATGGAAGAATACCTTCAAAAATATAGCTTGCCCAGATTAACAGAGGAAGAAGTAAGTAGTCTAAATAGTCCCATCTCAGAAAAAGAAATAGACCAAGCTACTAACCAACTTCCTAAGAAAAAGTCCCCAGGACCAGATGGATTTACAGGTGAATTCTACCAAGCATTTAAAGAACAACTAACTCCAATGCTATGTAAACTATTTGAAAAAATAGGGATTGAAGGAGTCCTACCAAATTCCTTCTATGACACAGACATGGTACTGATACCTAAACCAGGTAGATCGAAAACTGAGAAAGAAAACTATAGACCAATTTCCTTAATGAATATTGATGCTAAAATCTTAAATAAGATATTAGCAAATAGACTTCAGAAAATCATCCCCAGGATAATACACTATGACCAAGTGGGATTTATACCAGGAATGCAGGGCTGGTTTAATATTAGGAAAACTATTAGTATAATTGACCATATTAATAATCAAATTAATAAAAACCATATGATCATCTCAATAGATGCAGAAAAGGCATTTGATAAAATCCAACATCCATTCCTACTAAAAACGCTTGAGAGTATAGGAATAAATGGACTATTCCTTAAAATAATAAGGAGCATATATTTAAAACCTTCAGTAAACATCATATGTAATGGTGATAAACTAGAACCTTTCCCTGTAAGATCAGGAGTGAAACAAGGTTGCCCACTATCACCATTACTATTCAATATACTACTAGAAACTCTAGCCTCGGCAATGAGCCAAGAAAGAGATTCAAGGAATTAGAGTAGGAAATGAAGAAATCAAATTGTCACTTTTCACAGATGATATGATGGTATACTTAGAGAACCCCAAAGACTCTGCTAAAAAGCTATTAGAAATAATACAGAATTTTAGCAAAGTGGCAGGATACAAAATAAATCCACATAAATCCTCAGGATTTTTATACATTACCAACACAATCCAACAGCAAGAGATACAAAGAGAAATTCCATTCAAAATAACAGTCGATAGTATAAAATATTTGGGAATATATCTACCAAAGGAGAGTCAGGAATTATATGAACAAAATTACAAAACACTTGCCACAAAAATAAAGTTAGATTTAAATAATTGGAAAGATATTCAGTGTTCTTGGATAGGCCGAGCGAATATAATAAAGATGACAATACTCCCCAAACTAATCTATTTATTTAGTGCTATACCAATCAGACTCCCAAGAAACTATTTTAATGACCTAGAAAAAATAACAACAAAATTCATATGGAAGAATAAAAGGTCGAGAATTGCAAGGGAACTAATGAAAAAAAAGTCAGAGGAAGGTGGTCTAAGTGTACCTGATTTAAAGCTATATTATAAAGCAACAGTCACCAAAACCATTTGGTATTGGCTAAGAAATAGACTAGTTGATCAGTGGCATAGGTTAGGTTCACAGGGCAAGATAGTGAATAAAAATAGCAATGTAATCTTTGACAAACCCAAAGATCCCAAATTTTGGGATAAGAATTCATTATTTGACAAAAACTGCTGGGAAAACTGGAAATTAGTATGGCAGAAACTAGGCATGGACCCACATTTAACACCACATACTAAGATTAGATCAAAATGGGTCCAAGATTTAGGCATAAAGAATGAAATCATAAATAAATTCGAGGAACATGGGATGGTTTACCTCTCAGACTTGTGAAGGAGGAAGGAGTTTGTGTCCAAGGGAGAACTAGAGGCCATTATTGATCACAAAATAGAACATTTTGATTACACCAAATTAAAAAGTTTCTGCACAAACAAAACTAATGCAAACAAGATTAGAAGGGAAGTAACCAATTGGGAAAACATTTTTACAGTGAAAGGTTCTGATAAAGGCCTCATCTCCAAAATATACAGAGAATTGACTTTAATTTATAAGAAATCAAGCCATTCTCCAATTGATAAATGGTCAAAGGATATGAACAGACAATTTTCAGATGATGAAATTAAAACTATTTCCACTCATATGAAAGAGTGTTCCAAATCACTATTGATCAGAGAAATGCAAATTAAGACAACTCTGAGGTATCATTGCACACCTGTCAGATTGGCTAAGATGACAGGAACAAATAACGATGAATGTTGGAGGGGCTGTGGGAAAACTGGGACACTGATGCATTGTTGGTGGAGTTGTGAAAGAATCCAACCATTCTGGAGAGCAATCTGGAATTATGCCCAAAATGTTATCAAACTGTGCATACCCTTTGACCCAGCCATACTACTACTGGGCTTATACCCCAAGGAACTACTAAAGAAGGGAAAGGGACCTGTATGTGCCAAAATGTTTGTGGCAGCCCTTTTCATAGTGGCTAGAAGCTGGAAGATGAATGGATGTCCATCAATTAGAGAATTGTTGGGTAAACTATGGTATATGAATGTTATGGAATATTATTGTTCTATAAGAAATGACCAACAGGAGAAATACAGAGAGGCTTGGAGAGACTTACATCTATTGATGCTGAGTGAAACGAGCAGAACCAGAAGATCATTATACACTTCAACAATGATACTGTACGAGGATGTATGCTGATGGAAGTGGATATCTTCAACATAGAGAAGAGCTAATCCAATTCCAATTGATTAATGAGGGACAGAACCAGCTACATCCAGAAAAGGAACACTGGGAAATGAATGTAAACTGTTATTTTTACCTTTTGAATCCAATTCTTCCTGTGCAACAAAAAATTCGGTTCTACACAAATATATTGTATCTAGAATATACTGTAATATATTTAACATATATAAGACTGCTTGCCATCTGGGGGACGGGGTTGGGGGAGGAAGGGAAAAAATCTGAATAGAAGTAAGTGCAAGGGATAATGTTGTAAAAAATTACCCATGCATATGTACTGTCAAAAAAATGTTATAAGTATAAAATAAAATAAAAATTAAAAAAAAATCCTAATATTAGGCAAATATAGCTATAATTTTTATTCTTCAGACATATTATCTAAACACTGCATGCATTTTTGTCTGGCTTTTTAAAGCAATTTTTTTCCCCTAGAAAATTCTTTACTGGTGTATAATTTTTACTTTGATATTTTAAATTTCCTGTAACAGTATTAGGGGCCACCACATATGAACACTTGGGAAACCTTTCCATCCTACCTTCCTTTCCATGGCTGATCCAAAACAGAGACGGAAAACCACTCCTAATTAATTTGAAATCCTTAGTTCCATTTGTCCTCACTAGGCTGTCTGGGAGGAAATCCCCTCCAAAGTTAAGATTTATTTCACTTGAACTAAACCTGGAGAAATTAGTCAAAGGCAGAAGAATGGAGATGTAATGAGAGTGAGACCTCTAAGGGAGCACTGGGAATTATAGTCCAGATGTCAAGGCTAGATCCCTAAATGGTTAGGGAAATATTCTGTGGTATTAACTTGTAGGTTTTAGGTTATCTTATATCAGTTTATGGAAAAGCATGGAAAAAGTTGACAGCCAAATTTAGTTAAAACAAAGAATCAGGGGAATGAGAAAGATTAGGGTGAATAGAAATGCAAAAAAACTTGATGATAGAAAGTGGCCAGAAGAAGGGAGAAGCAATTTTGTACAGTAGAACAAGACTAACTTTTATGTGGTTATTGGCCATGCCTCAGTTAGTGACAAGCCTGCTTGATATCTCCTTGCTTCATTAATTTAAAATCTGTTTCATTTGCTTGTTTCCTAATCTCTTAAAGAAGCTGTTATAATCCTCCCAGAATGGAAAGGGTAGGTGCTAGATGGTTCTGTGGATAGAGTGCTAGATCTGGAATAAAGAAAAACTGAGTTCAAATACAATCTTAGACACTCAATAACTATATGACATTGGGTAAATAATTTAATCTCTGTGTTTATCCTCTGGAAAAAGCATTGGCAAACCTCTCCAGGACTTTTTGCAATAAAAATCCAAGAGCAGTGTGATCCTCCAAGTCACAAAAAGTGTGACACAAATGAATAAAACAGCAGGAAGGGAGAAGTTAATCTTCTAATTGTGATCCAGCAAATGATCAAAATGAATTGTTTTACTTTTCAGCAATTTTTCATTTGGAACACCACATATAGTCAAGCTCCAAAGGTATAGAAGAAGAAAGTAAATTTTAGAATAACAATGGAGCTTGAATCTTGATAGTGATAAGTTTAATATTTTGTGAGGTAACAAGGAGTTAGGTGGAGGGTGATTATCACTCCTCTCATTAACCTCCACCCTTAAGTTTCACTTTCTCAGTCCCACCCTCAAGCATGGTTTCCTATGTAATTCCTTTGGCTCTGCTCATCAAACAGTATAGTTTTCCTTTCAAATAAGGCAGGAAGAAATAAAGGAATTTTATAATTGGATGAGTAGCCACCTTTCGTATTAGGTTCAGCTTGTTCATAACTTTCTTCAAACCAAACCTTCTTACTCATTGCCTAGAAATAATACAGGTTAACATTTTGTCCTTCCTGGGAAGGTGTAAATTAATAAATAATTATCTTTTGTTTAACCCAAGTTTGCATTCTTCTCTTTCTCAGGCTACAAGTGAGTAATAAAACATATAGATCAATAATGCACTATTTAAACAAACTACATGAAAAAAAAAAAAACATGAAAAAGGAAAATGAAAGTAAATTCATTATTAAAAATGGAATTTGAGGACAGATACACAAGATATGTAAAGAATTGTCAATAAGGAAAAGTAATATAAGGTTTTCCAGTTCAAATGCCTTCCTCAATTAATTCACCTGTTTTCCTTTGCTTTCTTTTCTCTGACCATTCTCCTCATTCAACTTCCAAAGCACTTCCTACTCTAGTATTTTTCTTCAGCATACCTTTTAGATTAAATTTCATGCTCCAGAACTCTTATGTCAGTGTATTCCTTGTCTTCTCTTTGTTATTATGAAGCTGCTACTAGGTAGGCGCAGTGACTCCATTTGCCTGCCCACACTCCTAATACAGCCTTCCCATATGATTTTTCTTCCCCTCCCCATGTTCACATTCTTAGATATCTTCTATCTTTCTTCCTCAACCTTAAGATTAAGATTTGATGTAGTGGTCAGAGCAATGTATGAACTTGGAGTTAGAAAGACATGGATTCAAATTCTTCCTCAGAAACTTAATCATATGACTATGATTATTTCACTTGACCTCTATGATCCCCTGATTCCTCATTTGCAAAAAGAAGAGGTTGGATTAACCTGGAAATGCATGAAAGTATATGATTGAATTTAATGTTAACATTACCAAATGATAAAAGAGGATTGTTTGTGATTTTACCAGCCTAGTAGCCATCTCAGGGGGACTTTAAAATGAGGATGTTTTTCCAACAAATGAACATTTCAGCTAAAATCATGACCATCACAAGCCATGAGAAAATAATCAAGAAAAATTGAGCAATTTAAGGATAGTCTAGGAATTTCAGTGGTGCAATGGATTGAACACAAAGACTGAAATGAGGAAGCCTTCTCTTACTGAATTGAAATTGCTCTTCAATTGGATAAATGTTTTTTGTGATCCCATTTGGGATGTTTATTCCATTTTTGTGTTTTTTAATGACAAATATACTGGCATAGTTTGCCATTTCTTTTTCCAGCTCATTTGAGGCAAGCAAACTTAAGTAATTTTCCCAGGGACACACTACTAATAAGTGTCTAAAGCTAGATTTGAACTCAGTGTTCCAGATTCCAAGCTTAAGGCTCTACCCACTTGGCCACTTAACTACTGTTTCTATAATTATTACTTAATTGAGCATAATTAGCCTGGAAGGTTTCTGCCATTGGCTAAGTCTGGGTTAATTAATCAAAAAGAATACATATTATGTGCTCTGTGTTAGAAAAATAATATTTCTTTTGGTATTATTTTTTATCTGATCTGTTTAAATATTTATAAAGTAATGTTTTAATAGGAGTGAATCAATAAGATATTCTAGGGGTACTTGTTCTTTCTTAGAAGGCTAATAATCCAAACAATACAATTGGAGAAAATTCTGAAAAGGCAAATGACCCAAGCAATTGGATTGGAGGAAATTCAACCCTAAACAACCCTAAACAAGGAAAGGGGAATCTAGACTGCACAGTAGATAAAATGTTGGCCCTGGAGTTAGTAGGATTTGAATTTAAATCCACTTCATATATTTACTAATTGGGTGATCCTATTTGTATTGGTTTCCTCATCTGTAAACTGAACAGGAGAAGGTAATGAAAAATCAATTGTATCTTTGCTAACAAAACTTCAAATAGGATTACAAAAAGTCAGACATGACTGACTGACTTACATAATACTAACAATAATAATTAATAATGATAATGATGATGGTAATAATAATAATAGGACATAATGGGAGGCATCTATTTCATAAGAATGGCTATTATTCTAAAATAGTACTTATACCTAAGTTAAAATAGAAGTAGGTCTAATGTTATTTATATGAAAATAGACTTAAGAGCTATAGAAACTTAGAAACACAGAAATCATAGAAATCATAGAAAAATCAGAAAAAGTAGGTCTAGTGTTAATTATATGAAAATTATATGAAAATAGACTTAAGAGCCATAGAAACCTAGAAACATAGAAATAATAGAAAAATCATAGAAACTTAGAAACATAGAAATCATAGAAAACTTAGAAATATAGAAATTAGTATTGTAAACTGTTTGCAATTTTATGTTCCTTATGCATTTTAAATTTGTAATATTGTAATATTCAGAATTTAAACATTATTCAAACATATATTCAAATATTGAAACAAACGGGATGTTTCTTCATCTTGATTTTTTTTTAATTATAGCTTTTTATTGATAGAACATATATATATGCATTGGGTAATTTTTCAACACTGACCCTTGCAAACACTTCTGATCCAACTTTTCCCTTCCTTCCCTCCATCCTCTCACCTGGATGGCAGGCAGTCTCATACATGTTAAATATGTTAAAGTATATCTTAAATACAATATATATGTACATATTTATATAGTTCTCTAGTTGCACAAGAAAAATTGGATTTAGAAAGGTAAAAATAAGCAGGGAAGAAAAACAAAAATGCAAGCAAAAAAAAAAAATCAGAAAGAGTTGTAAATGCTATGTTGTGGTCCATTGTGGTCCATTTCCCAGTGTTCTTTTGAAAGGGTGTAGCTGGTTCTGTTCATCACCGATCAATTGAAATTGAATTGGATCCTCTCATTGCCAAAGATAGCCACTTCCATCAGAATTTATTCTCATACATTATTGTTGTTGAAGTGTATAATGATATCCTGGTTCTGCTCATTTAACTTAGCATCAGTTCATGTAAGTTTCTGCAAGCCTCTCTTTATTCATCCTGCTGGTCATTTCTTATAGAACAATAATATTCCATAGCATTCATATACCATAATTTACTCAACCATTCTCCAATTGATGGGCATCCATTCAATTTCCAGTTTCTAACCAATACAAAAAGGGTTGCCACAAACTTTTTTGCACCTACAGGCCCCTTTCCCTTCTTTAATATCTCTTTGGGATATAAGCCCAGTAGTAACTCTTCTGGATTAAAGGGTATGAACAGTTTGATAACTTTATGAGTATAGTTCCAAAGTGCTCTCCAGAATGATAGGATCCATTCACAACTCCAAAAATACATCAGTGTCCCAGTTCTCCCACATCCCCTCCAACATCTTTGCCTGTCATCTTAGCCAATCTGACAGGTGTGTGGTGGTATCTCAGAGTTGTCTTAATTTGCATTTCTCTGATCAATAATGATTTGGAACATCTTTTCATATGAGTAGAATAGTTTCAGTTTCATCATCTGAAAAGTGTCTGTCCTTTGACCTTTTATCCTTTGACCATTTATCGATTGGAGAATGGCTTGATTTCTTATAAATTAGAGTCAATTCTCTATATATTTTGGGAATGAGTTCTTTATTAGAACATTTAACAGTAAAAATGTTTTCCCAGTTTATTGCTTCCCTTCTAATCTTGTCTGCATTAGTTTTATTTGTACAAAAGCTTTTAACTTGATATAATCAAAATTTTCAATTTTGTGATCAATAAAAATCTCTAGTTCTTCTTTGGTCATGGAATCCTTCCTCCTCCACAAGTGTGAGAGATAATTATCCTATTGTCTTCTAATTTATTTATAATCTCATTCTGTATGCCTAAATCATGAACCCATTTTGATCTTATCTTGGTGTTCTGTGTTAAGTGTGGGTACATGCCTAATTTCTGCCATACTAATTTCCAATTTTCCCAGCAGATTTTGTCAAATAGTGAATTTCTATCACAGAAGTTGGGGTCTTTGTGTTTATCAAACACTAGATTCCTATAGTTATTGAGTATTTTGTCCTGTGAACCTAACCTATTCCACTGATCAATTAGTCTATTTCTTAGCCAATAACAAATGGTTTTGGTGACTGCTGCTTTATAATATAGTTGTAGATCAGGTATAGCTAGACCACCTTCATTTAATTTTTTTTTTTCATTACTTCCCTTGAAATTCTAGACCTTTTGTTGTTCCATATGAATTTTGTTGTTATTTTTTCTAGGTAATTAAAATAGTTTCTTGGAAATCTGATTGGTATAGCACTAAATAAATAGATTTGTTTAGGAAGTACAGTCATCTTTACTATGTTTGCTTGGCCTTGCACTTAATATTTTTCCAATTGTTTAGATCTGACTTTATTTATGTGGAAAATGTTTTCTAGTTTTACCTATATAGTATCTAACTTTCCTTTGGCAGATAGATTCCCAAATATTTTATATTTTTATTTTATATTATGGACAATTATTTTAAATAGAATTTCTTTCTGCATCTCTTGTTGCTGGATTGTGTTGGTTATGTATAAAAATGCTGAGGATTTATGGGGATTTATTTTGTATCCTACAACTTCACTAAAGTTTGCATTATCTAATAGCTTTTTAGTAGAATCTCTGGGGTTCTCTAAGTATACCATCATATTATCTGCAAAGAATGATAATTTGGTTTTCTCATTACCTACTCTAATTTTTTTTAATCACTTCTTCATCTCTTATTCCTGAAGCTAGCATTTCTAATACAATATTGAATAGTATTGGTGATAATGGGCAACCTTCTTTCACTCCTGATTTTATTAGGAATGATTCCATTTTATCACCATTACATATGATGCTTACTGATGGTTTCAAATAGGTGCTCCTGAATATTTTAAGTCAAAGTCAATTTATTCATATACTCTCTAGTGTTTTTAATAGGAATGGGTGTTGGATTTTATCAAATTCTTTTTCTGCATCTATTGAAATGTTTCTTTGTTAATTTGGTTATTGATATAGTCAATTACGTTAATAGTTTCCCCAATATTGAACCAGTCCTCCATTGCTGGTAGAAATCCTACTTGTCATTGTGTATTATCTTGAATAAGATTTTCTCTAATCTTTTTGCCAAAATTTTTTTAAAAATTTTTGCATCAATATTCATTACAGAGATAAGTCTGTAACTTTCTTTCCCTGTTTTTGTCCTAAGTCGTTTAGGTTTCATTACATGTATGTGTCATAAAATGAATTTCATAAGAGTTTTTCATTCCCTATTTTTTAAATAGTTTATTTAACATTGGAGTTAATTATTCCTTAAATGTTTGGTAGAATTCACATGTAAATCATTCTTTAGGATGAGATTATTTAGTTTCTAATTACTTTTTGGTCTATTTTCCCTTGGCTTTTTATTGAATGTAATTTGTATTGCATTATTATCTGAAAAGAATGCATTTACTATTTCTGCCTTTCTGCATTTGAATTTCAGGTGTTATGCCCTAATATATGGTAAATTTTTGTATCCATGAACTGCCAAAAAAGAAAGTGTTCTCCTTTCTATCTCCATTAAGTTTTCTCAAAGATCTACAAAATGTAACTTTTCTAAATTTCTATTTGCCTCTTTAATTTCTTATATATTGTATGGTTTGATTTATGTAGTTCTGAGAGTGCAAGGTTGAGATCTCCCACTATTATAGTTTTACTGTCTTCTTCTTGCAAGTCTCTTAACTTTTTCTTTAGCAATTTAAATGCTATACCACTTGTTGCATATATGTTTAATATTGATATAGCTTCATTATCTATGCTACCCTTTAGCAAGATATAGTTTCCTTCCTTATGTCTTTTAATTAGATCAACTTTTGTTTTTGCTTGAGCTGAGATTAGGATGGCTATCTCTGCTTTTTTAATTTCACCTGAAGCATAGTAGATTCTGCTTCAGCTTTTTATCTTTACTCTGCATGTATCACTCTGCTTCAATTGTATTTCCTGTAAACAACATATTGTAGGATTCTGACTTTTAATCCAGTCTGCTATCTGCCACTGCTTTATGGGAGTATATATCCCATTCATATTTATGGATAAATTATTAATTCTCTATTTCCTGCCATCTTGTTGACCCCACATTATGCTTTTCTATTTCCTTTCCTCCTTACTCCCCTCCCCAGTATTAAACTTGTAATCACCACTTGTCTCATGCAGCCCTCCCTCTTTAAGATCCCTCCCCCTCCTTTGAGTCCCTTCCCTTTTCTTAATTTTTCCCTTACAATTTCTGTATTGCCTTCTATTTTGCCTACTTCTTTCCTTTTCACTTTTCCCTTCCCAACTTTTTCTTTCTTTTTTTTCTTTTCTTTTTTTTTTTTTTCCCTAAGGCTGGGGTTAAGTGACTTGCCCAGGGCCACACAGCTAAGAAGTCTTAAGTGTCTGAGACCAGATTTGAACTCAGATCCTCCTGAATTCAAGGCTGCTGCTCTCTCTACTGCACCACCTAGCTATCCCCCACCCCTTCCCACTTTTCAATGATGTGGGAGAAGTTTATATGTAAATAGAATATGTCTAATATTTTTTCTTTGAGTCAATTCTTATGAGAGTAAGATTTACACTATGTTCATCCCCCCTCCTTTCTTTCCCTCAGATATAATAGTTTTCCTTTGTCCCTTCATGATATGTAGTACTTCTACTTTTCCTTTTCATGTTACAGTTTCCTTTCCACCCCTAGATTCTTTTTAAATATTCTAATAGTAAAATCAAATTATACATGCACTCTTTTATGTATACTCATAACAAAAATATATTTCTCAAGATGTCTTTAGTACACTCATAACAAAAATATACTTCTCAAGATGTCTTTTTACCTTTTTTATGTTTCTTTTGAGTCCTATATTTGGAAGTCAAACTTTTTGTTTAGTTCTGTTTTTTTCAACAGAAAGAGATGGAATTCACCTATTTCATTGGATGTCTATCTTTTTCCCTGGAAGAAAATGCTTATTTTGGCTGGGTAAGGTATTTTTGGCTGCATACCAAGTTCGTTTGCCTTTTGGAATATCAGATTTCAGGCCCTTCAATCCTTTAATGTCGACATTTCTAGACCTTAGTATTTTTTTTTTTTTTTTTTTTTTGGCTTCTTTGTATTTAAATTGGTTTCTTTTTTTTTTTCCCTTAGCTGTTTGTAATACACACACAAACACACACACACACACACACACACACACACACACACACATATATATATATATTTTTTTTTTTTTTTTTTTTTTTTTTTTTTTTTTTTTTCCCCCTTGGTCTAATAGTTCTGGAATTTAGCCACAATATTTCTTGGAGTTTTGATTTGGAAATCTTTTTCAGTAGGTGATTGATGAATTCTTTCAATGTCTATTTTACCTTCTGTTTCTATAATATCTGGGTGTCTAGGCTCTTTTTTATCATGATTTTCAGGAAATCCAATAATTCTTGGGTTATTTCTTGTAGATATATTTTCTAGGTCTGTTGTTTTCACAAGTAGGTATTTAACAATTATTTCTATTTTTTTTCTTTTTTCTTTTTATTTTGGTTTGTTTGACTGATTCTTGGTATTTCCTTTTGTTATTTATTTCCATTTATTCAATTCTGATTTTTAATGAATCATTTTCTTCAGCATTTAAAAATTTCTTTTTGTAATTGTCCAATTGAATTTTTAAATGAGTTGTTTTGTTCTATGGAATTTTTTTTTTTTCCATTTTGCCAATTTTATTTTTTTGGGAGCTCTTTTCTTTTTCTAATTCACTAATTCTGGTTTTCAGGAGTTGGTGTCTTTATACACTCTATCTTTTAATGAGTAACATGATTTATTCAGACCCTCTTGAAATGCTTCCCTTTCCTTTCCCCATTTTTCTTCTAGCTCTTTTTAAAGAGCCTTTTTAATTTCTTCTATAACAGCCTCATGTGATGAAGACCAGGTCACATCACCATTTGGGGTTTCATCTAGAGACAATCTGCTTTTTGTCTCCTTAAGGTTTGAAATCTACTCTCTTTCAGTATGGAAGTATAGAGCCCACTTTGCCTTTTTACTCATTTTGAGGGAAAAACCAAACCAATCAAAGCAAACAAACAAAACAAAACAAAACAAAAACAAACAAACTGCAGTCTGTTCTTGAGTTGGTATGGTGTTACTAAGCTTCCTCCACATACAACAGGAAGTAGCAGTGGAGCAGTATTGGTCCAGCAATGGCTGGGATCAGTGGCTGCACTGAAATCATATTGAGTCCCTCCTAGTGCTGGGTGGGCCGGTTCCAAAGAGACTCTAGCATTTTGGGGTTATAGTCTTTAGCCCCTGTGTTTATAGCTTCTCTGTGAATCTCCTGGCTTGATGCTTGAGTAGAGCAGCTGACATTGTGGTCAAGTTCTCTCCCCACATTTTCCATTGGCTGAGACCACACTCCACTCCCTCCAGTCTGCTCAGCTTAAGTGATTTTCCATGCTCTCACTGACTACTTGCCTGACACTGTGCCTGGCCTAGCCATCCCCTCCTGCAAGCAAAAACAGACTTTTTCTGGTGAATTTCGAGATTATCTTCTGTTGGTAATGTGTTGTACTCCTGATATTTGTGAGTTTTGACAGTCAGGCACTAATTCTAAGGCTTTTTCATAAAAAAATAATCTGAGTCTTAAAATTACTAGTATACCAAGATAACAAATTAAATTGAATCTTCCATTAGAAACATCTGCTTGAGTATATGAGTATATTGTGTATGTGTATACATTATATATATATATATATATATATATATATATATATATATATATATATATATATATATATATATATATATATATATATATATATATATATATAATGTATACACATACACACACTCAACTTTCCTTTACGCCAAATCTAAATACTGGATTTCTCTTGTAATTGAGTTGTTGCCTTGATAAAGAAAAACTTACTGTATAATTATGGTATGCCATTGATAAAATGCCTTAATAGTTTGCTATTAAAACATAAAATAGACATACTGTATTGTTCCAGGAATGATTTCAGATACTTTCCTTAATGATCAGAAAGACAGCTTTAATTTATCATGTCTATAGACAGGAATAGTTTTCATTAGACATAGGCAGGGAACCAATGAAACATTTGATGGGTTCTCTTAGTGCAGTGACATCAGAGGTGTCCTTTCTTTATGCATGTACCACCATGATTAAGCATGCCTAGATCATAAAAGTGAATATGATCATTATAAATAAAAATGTTAAACATAAGAAAGGTGGAGGATTTTCAGAATAACAAATCATTGGGGTAATGCAATTAGTTTGTTTACAAATACCATGTAGTATTGCCCCAAATTAGGCAAAGGAGGTGACTGCCATAAATAAGGAAAGATTTCCCCCTTCAAGACATAGAAAATAAGAAATTAAAGCCTCAGGATAATTTTTTAAAAGGATGGATACAAGAAATAATAATCTTAAGTCAGTGGATTTGCAATTTTTTAGCAGGTGACATAGCTTAGGTTGAATAATCATGTCTATGTTTTTATTTTGTGTTTCATTAAATTTCTAAGTGGGTCAGCTTTTGTTTCAGCATTATAAAACATCTGAGTAGAGATATAATTGATTTTTAACATTAAAAAAATATGAGCAAATGACTTTTATTTTCCTAAAATAGTATACTTTTCAAACATTTATGTTATTGATCTGTTTCTGTTTCCTTTTTTTCCATCTCCTGTTCTCACTTCTATTTCCTTTCTTTTTTTTTTGTCTCTGTCTCTCCTTTCCCTGTCTTTGAGTCTTTTACTCATCTATTTGTGTATGCCTCTTTCAGTGTATGTGTATTTCTCTCTATCTGTACAATTTTCCTCTCCCTTTCCGTTTCCTTCCTCCCTCACTCTCCCACTCTTTTGTTCCTTCCATTTCCTTTTTTATTTCCTTTCTCTTCCCCTTTCATCTTCCCTTCAATTCACCCTTTCCCTTTCCTACTCTTTCTTTCCTCCCTTTGCTTCCTTTCCTTCTCTCCACTTTTTCTCTCTATCTCTATGCCTCTATGTATGTATGTCTGTCTCTCTTTGTTTCTCTCTTTTTCCCCTCTATTTTCATGCCTCCTTTACTCCTTCATTAGTGTAAAGAACACTGAAGTTAGAACCAAAACCACCTGGATTTAGTGTTGTAAGCCTCCTCATGTCCATTTCTATTTTGCCTATTCTGAAAAAAAAAATGGAGGGGAATAACAATACTTTGGGCTCAGAAAGTTATGTTAATATGGTGACATCCCTGGAAAATTCAAGCAATTTGTGTTACCTCTTTCTAATTATTTATTAATGATAATGAAGTGATGGCAAAAAAGTGAATGAATGGCATAAAAATTAATATGATCTTTTCGAAAATCTAAAATTAAGAACAAAATTGCTCTTCCTAATGATAAACTTCTTCAATGTCCAGTTATATTACAGGAGGCACTGAATTACACCCACATGAACGTGCTTGGCAAAAATAAAAGCATAAAGAAGGAGCAGTGAAATGAAAGGTACCTCATATATTCTTTCTGGAGAAGAAAATAAAATAACAATTCGTTTTATTGTGCACACAAAAAACAAGAAGAAAATCCTTTCACAAGAAACTTGTTACTCTTACATTGTAGTGTTCATGACATCTTGCAAAGCTTAGACAAACAGATCACCAAGAAGATAATTGGAACTTATTGAGCCAATGTTTAATGGTAATAATAATAATAATAATAAAAAAGCAATCTTCACAAGATTATCCAGAATCAAATAAAATATGAGCTGTATTCTTCTATTCCAAATCATTGAAGATAGTAGTTAGTGACTTGGTGACTTTATTTGGAAGATGAACATAGAAGTGTGATGGAGATACTTTGTAAAATATAATTCAAAGTTTAGACCTGAAAGGAAAAGGCATGAACCTTGCCAAGATAACTCATGTCTATATATGAATAGTTTTTTCCAAGTACATATGAAGCATTTTGCAGACAACAAAATTAATTATTTATTAATGAAAATTTTTGAAATGGGGAATAATATCAGAATCAGCTGTGTTTTTTTTTTTTTGTTTGTTTGTTTGCTTTTTGTTCTTGTTTTTGTGCTTACTGAGGTAAGATCACAGACTGGATATTTTGATTTCAAGAAATTTTAAAAAAATAATAAAAACTTAAAAAATGTATGCAATAAAGTTTAAACCCAACCTATTTCAATAAAGTGTGATTCTGAAAAAAAGAGAGAAATGAAAAAAGTAAGGGCAGCAATTATGACTATCATTATTTATAAAAATTTAACCAATATAAAAAGTGCTACAATAAATTGTTCTCACTAGCAAGCACTTGTTTTTTTGAAACTCATACCATAAGGAACAGAGACAGGGAACCTAACACAGGTTAAATTACAAAATAATTTGCAAGATATTACATAGATGATAGATAAATAGTAAGATCCATATGTATTTAAATAATAACATATATGTAGATATGTAGATATATGAAAGAAAGAGAGAAAGATAATTTTTAGTACTATATATTATGTTCTAATTACTGAAGATATAAATTACTAATGTTATAATTACTGAGGCTATAAACATATCCAAACGAAATAGTTTGTGTTCTCAATGAATTATATTCTAATGGGTAAAGACAACACCTAAACAGTAACTTTTTAAAAATGGGATGGAGTTGGAGAGAGAAAAACAAGTGCAAGTCAGTAGCTGACAAAGATAAAGAGAGATTTGAAGAAGAAAAAAAGTTCAGAAAGCTAAGTTATGAAGGAAAGGGTAGTTTTTGCCTTTCTTAAAACTGTGATTGGGGCAAAGCCAAGATGGTGGAGAAGATACACGTGAATTTCTAAGCTCCTTTCTTCCCTCAATAGCAACTAGTTAAATCAGCCTCAAAAATAATGCTGGACTGATAAAAACCACAAGGATTAGAAGCACAACTTACCAGCCAAAAAGATTCTGGAATTTTGAAAGAAAAGGTTAGTTCCGAGGTAAGGAAAAAAAAATCAGCACAGACAGTTTTGGATTGGGGCTAGCACATTGTGCCAAATGGGCTGGGGAGAACTCTGGGATCAGAGAAGCCACTCAGATAGAGGAATCTGGCATAGGCTGATAGCTCTACTCTGCTTATAAAATAGCAGATCAGAAGAGAAATCAAAGCCACGTTAAAGCAATAGCCAGAAAATATAATCACCCCAAACCATAAGTGACCTAACAGATCTCTGCATGGCTGTGCAGCCGCCTGCTGCTGTCCAGGGCTTTTCCTTGGGTCAGTTAAGAACCTGAACAGCAGGGGACACAGATCGGGGCAGCCTCTAATCCACATAGTGCGGGGCTCAAACTGAGTTAGTGGAATTCTCCCTGTAGCAAAATTCCAGCAGCAGCAGAACTCCCATAACAAAGGAACCTTCACAGCAGGGACTGTGCTTTCTGGGCAGACACTGCCGGTTTGAGTGCAGGGTTTTTTGCATCAGCTGCTAATATCCACAGCCCCATAGGAGGCTTTGGTTGGGGTTTGTGATGCTTTTATTGTTCAGCCTCTAGTCTCAGGGCAGTCACTAGGTCACACATGGAGGGTCCTTCACTGAGCACTCCTCACAATGCAGCCATGCTAACTATCTCTAAGTCACTTCTGGGGGGGGGAGGGGAACTTTCTCCCAGAGCTCTCTCTTAGTCCAGACACAGGATAGCTGCAACCTATCCCCATCTGGGAGGAAGCTAATAAATTTCCCACTCAAAAGGCAGACCCCACACAGAGTGTTAACAATGAGTAAGAAACTGAAGAGAACAATTGACACCTTCTAGACAGAGAAAGAGCAGGTATCCAACCCCGAGAAGGTTAACAGCAGAGAGTCTCAAGATAGCACCCTAAAGGGGAATGATACCTGCCCCCCATCACATAACTTTCTCCTAGAAGAGACTATTAAAAAGTTAAGAGATTTTGAAGAAAAATGGGGAAAGGAAAGAGAAGCTATGATAGAGAATAACAATGTCCTCAAATTTGAGTTGGAAAAGATAAAGAATTCACAAGAGGTACAGGGAAACAAAATTTGTGAATTGGAAGAGGTAAAAAAATCACAAGAAAGTAGGATTTCTGAATTGGAAAAGATAAAAAATTCCCAAGAAAGTAGGATTTGTGATTTGTAAAAAAGAAAATGAATCACTAAAAAAAAAAAAAAAAAATTAGTGAAAAGGAAAAAATTACAACAGAGCAAAATAATTCATTTAAAAACTCAATTGGACATGTACAAAAAGAACTTAAAAATGTGAATGAAGAACATAACTCATTAAAAATCAGGACTGAAAAATAGAAATGAATGATTCATTGAGAAACCAAGTATTAATCAAACAAAACAAAAAAATATGAAAAGCTGGAGAATAATGTCAAATACTTACTGGAAAAATCTATATAGACCTGGAAAATAGATCTAGGAGAGATAATCTGAGGATCATTGGACATCCTGAAAATTATGATGAAAAAAAAAGAACCTAGATTCTATTTTACAGGAAATCAACAAAGAGAACTGTGCAGAGATAATAGAAACAGAAGGCAAAATAGGCATTGGAAGAATTCATTGAACACCTTCTGAAAAAGACCCTAAAAAAAGAACTCCATGGAACATTGTGGCTAAGCTGCAGAACTATCAAACAAAGGAAAAAATATTGCAAGCAGCTAGGAAAAAACAATTCGAATATCAAGGTGCCACAATAAGGGTCACTCAAGATCTGGCTGCCTCCACATTAAAGGATCAAAGGGCCTGGAACCTGATATTCTGAAAAGCAAAAGAACTAGGATGGCAACCACAAATATACTACCCAGCCAAGTTTAGATTTTGCTTCCATGGAAGGAGATGGACATTTAATGAAACAGCGGAATTCTATTTGTTTCTAAGAAAAAAACAGACTTAAACCAAAGATTTGATCTACCTCCACAAGACTGAAGAGAAACAGAAAAAGGTAAAAAGAACTCTTGAGAACTGTATTTCTGCTGTGGATATACAGAAAGTCCACATGGATAATTTGGTTTTACTGATATAACATAAAAAAGGGAAGTAGTAAAGAGAAGGGGATAGTATCAGAAAAAGGGAAACTAGAGATAAAAAGAGGGAAATTATATCCCAGGAAGAGGCATAGAAAATCTACCACATCTGAGGGAATTTAGAGAGGGGGTGATACATTGTGTGAATCTTACTCTCATCAGAGTAGGCTCAAAGAGTAAATAATTGACATATTGTTTTTTTTTTAAAGAATTCTCTCTCACCTCATTATAAGGGGGGAGAGGAAAGGGAAAGGGAAAAGGGGAAAAAGGGAAGGGTACAAGAAAGGGGAAGGAACTTAAAAGGAGGGGGGAGGGATACTAAAAAGGGAGGACTGTGCATCACAAGTGGGGTCCATAAATTAAATACTGGGGAAGGGGTTCAGGGGGGACAAGGGGAAAAAAGCATAATCAGGGGATAATATTATGGCAGGAAATACATAATTAGTAATTTTAACTGTAAATGTGAATGGGATGAACTCCCCCATTAAAAGAAGGCAGAGATAGCAGACTGGATCAAAAGTAAGAACCTTACATTATGTTGTTTACAGGAAACACACTTAAAGCAGGGAGATACATACAGAGTAAAAGTAAAAGATTAGAGCAGAATCTATTATGCTTCAGGTAAAGCCAAAAAAGCAGGGGTAGCCATCCTTATCTCAGATCAAGCAAAAGCAAAATTTGATCTAATTAAAAGAGATAAGGAAGGAAACTATATACTGCTAAAAGGTAGCATAGACAATGAAGCCATATAAATGCTAAGCATATATGCAGCAAGTGGTATAGCATCTAACTTTCTAAAAGAAAAGTTAAGAGAGTTGCAATAGGAAATAGACAGCAAAACTATAATAGTGGGAGATCTCAACCTTGCACTCTCAGAATTAGACAAATCAAAACACAAAACAAATAAGAAAGAAATTAAAGAGGTAAATAGAACATGAGAAAAACTAGGTATGATAGACCTTTGGAGAAAATTGAATGGTGATAGAAAGGAAAAGGGAAGTAGTTCTTCTCAGTAGTTCATGGAACCTACACTAAAATTAACCATATATTGGGACATAAAGAACTCGAAATTAAATGCAGGAAGGCAGAAATAGTAAATGCCTTCTATTCACATATAAATGCAATAAAAACTACATTCAATAAGAAGTTAGGGATAAATAGAACAAAAAGTAATTGGAAACTAAATAATCTCATGTTAAAGAATGACTGGGTGAAAGAGCAAATTATAGAAACAATTAATAATTTCACCCAAGATAATGACAATGGTGAGATATCATACCAAAATCTATGGGATGCAGCTAAAGCGGTAATAAGGGGAAATTTTATGTCTTTAGAGGCTTATTTGAATAAAATAGAGAAAGAGAAGATTAATGAATTGGGCCTGCAACTTAAAAAGCTAGAAAAAAGACCAAATTAAAAACCCACAATCAAATATTAAATTTGAAATTGTAAAATTAAAAGGAGAAATCAATAATATTTAAAGTAAAAAACTATTGAGTTAATAAATAAAACCAAGATTTTGTTTTATGAAAAAGCCAATAAAATAATAAATCTGATCAGAAAAAGGAAAGAGGAAAATCATATTGTTAGTCTTAAAAATGAAAAGCGGGATCTTTCCACCAATGAAGGGGAAATTAGAGAAATAATGAGTTACTTTGCCCAACTTTATGCTAATAAATTTGATAACTTAAATAAAATGGATGACCAGCTACAAATATATATGCTTCCTAGAGTAACAGAGGAGGAGGTAAACTGCTTAAACACAGTCCCATTTCAGAAAAAGAAATAGAACAAGCTATTAATCAACTCCCCAAGAAAAAATCCCCAGGACCAAATGGATTTACATGTGAATTCTACCAAACATTTAAAGAACAATTAGCCCCAATGTTATATAAACTATTTGAAAAAAAAGGGATTGAAGGAGTTCTACCAAACTCCTTTTATGACACAGACATGGTACTGATACCTAAACTAGGTATATTGAAAACTGAGAAAGAAAGACATAGACAATCTTCTTAATGAATATTGATGCTAAAATCTTAAATAAGATATTAGCAAAAAGACTTCAAAAAATCATCTGCAGGATAATACACTATGATGAAGTAGGATTTATACCAGGTATGTAGGGCTGGTTTAATATTAGGAAAACTATTAGTATAATTGACCATATCAATAATCAAATTAAAAAAAAAAACATATGATCATCTCAATAGATGCAAAAAAAGCATTTGATAAAATACAACATCCTTTCCTACTAAAAATGCTTCAGAGTATAAGAATAAATGGAGTATTCCTTAAAATATTCTGGAACATATATTTAAGACTGACAGTAAACATAATATATAATGGATATAAACTAGAACCTTTCTCAGTAAGATCAGGAGTGAAACAAGTTTGCCCACTATCATCATTATTATTCAATATTGTATTAGAAATGCTAAACTAGGCAATAAGAGTCAAGAAAGAGATTTAAAAAATAAGAGTAGGTAATGAGGAAATCAAACTGTCACTCTTTGCAGATGATATGATGGTATACTTAGAGAACCCCAAAGATTCTAATAAAAAGTTATTCAAAATAATTTACAGCTTTAGCAAAGTTGCTGGGTACAAAATAAATCCACATAAATCCTCAGCATTTTTATACATCATCAACAAAATGCAATAGCAAGAGATACAAAGGGAAATTCCATTCAAAACAAATGTCGAGAGTATAAATATTTGGGAATCCATCTACCAAAGAAAAGTCTGGAATTATATGAGCAAAATTACAAAACACTTGCCACAAAAATAAAATCAGATTTAAATAATTGGAAAGTCATTCAGTGCTCGTGGATAGGCTGAGTGAATATAATAAAGATGACACTACTCTCTAAACTAATCTATTTATTTAGTGCTATACCAATCAGACTCCCAAGAAACTATTTTAATGACCTAGAAAAAATAACAACAAAATTCATATGGAAGAATAAAAGGTCGAGAATTGCAAGGGAATTAATAAAAAAAATTAAGTGAGATGAAGGTGGTCTATTTGTACCTGATCTAAAGCTATATTATAAAGCAGCAGTCACCAAAACCATTTGGTACTGGCTAAGAAATAGAATAGTCGATCAGTGGAACATATTAGGTACACAGGACAAAATAGGGCATAACTGTAGCAATCTAGTGTTTGACAAACCCAAAGATACCATCATTTGGGATAAGAATTCATTATTAGAAAAAAAAAAACTGTTGGGAAAACTGGAAATTTGTATGGCAGAAATTAATACCATATACCAAGATAAGATCAAAATGAGTCCATGATTTAGGCATAAAGAATGAGATTATAAATAGATTAGAGGAACAGAGGATAGTCTACCTCTCAGACCTGTGGAGGAGGAAGGAATTTTTGACCAGAGGAGAACTAGAGATCATTATTGATTACAAAATAGAAGATTTTGATTACATAAAATTAAAAACTTTTGTGCATACAAAACTAATGCAAGCAAGATTAGAAGGGAAGTAACAAACTGAGAAAATATTTTTATAGTTAAAGGTTCTTATAAAAGCCTCATTTCCAAAATATACAGAGAATTGACGTTAATTTAGAAGAAATCAAGCCATTCTCCAATTTAAAAATGGTCAAAGGATAGAAATAGACAAATTTTAGATGATGAAATTGAAACTGTATCCACTCAGGAACAGATTAGATACAAAGGACACAAAAGGGTACATCTATAGCAATCTAATCTTTGATAAACCCAAAGATACCAACATTAGGGATAAAAATTCATTATTTGGAAAAAAAACTGTTGGGAAAACTGGAAATTAGTATGGCAGAAATTAGATATGGATCCACACTTAACACCATATACCAAGATAAGATCAAAATGGGTCCATGACTTAGACATAAAGAATGAGATAATAAATAGATTAGAGTAACAGAGGATAGACTACCTCTCAGACCTGTGGAGGAGGAAGGAATTTATGACCAGAGGAGAACTAGAGATCACTATTGATCACAAAATAGAAGATTTTGACTACATGAAACTAAAAAGTTTCTGTACAAACAATACTAATGCAAACAAGATTAGAAGGGAAGTAACAAATTGGGAAAATATTTTTAAAGTTAAAGGTTCTGACAAAGGTCTCATTTCCAAAATATATAGAGAACTGACCCTAATTTATTTATTTATTTATTTATTTATTTATTTATTTATTCATTTTTCCAAATTACCCCTCCCTCCCTCCACTCCCTCCCCCCGATGGCAGGTAATGCCATACATTTTACATGTGTTACAATATAACCTAGATAGAATTTATGTGTGTAAATACCTTTTTCTTGTTGCACATTAATTATTAGCTTCCGAAGATATAAGTAACCTAGATAGATAGACAGTAGTGCTAACAATTTACATTCACTTCCCAGTGTCCCTTCTCTGGGTATAGTTATTTCTGTCCTTCATTGATCAACTGGAAGTGAGTTGGATCTTCTTTATGTTGAAGATTTCCACTTCCATCAGAATACATCCTCATACAGTATTGTTGTTGAAGTGTATAGTGATCTTCTGGTTCTGCTCATTTCACTCAGCAACAGTTGATTTAAGTCTCTCCAAGCCTCTCTGTATTCCTCCTGCTGGTCATTTCTTACAGAGCAATAATATTGCATAACCTTCATATACCACAATTTACCCAACCATTCTCCAATTGATGGACATCCATTCAACTTCCAGTTTCTAGCTACAACAAAAAGAGCTGCCACAAACATTTTGGCACATACAGGTCCCTTTCCACTCTTTAGTATTTCTTTGGGATATAATCCCAATAACAGCAATGCTGGGTCAAAGGGTATGCACAGTTTGACAACTTTTTAACTGACCCTAATTTATAAGAAATCAAACCATTCTCCAATTGATAAATGGTCAAAGGATATGAACAGACAATTCTCAGATGATGAAATTGAAACTATATCCACTCATATGAAAGAGTGTTCCAAATCACTATTGGTTAGAGAAATGCAAATTAAGACAGCTCTGAGATACCACTATACACTTGTCCGATTGGCTAAGATGACAGGAACAAATAATGATGAATGTTGGAGGGGATGTGGGAAAACTGGGACACTGATACATTGTTGGTGGAGTTGTGAAAGAATCCAGCCATTCTGGAGAGCAATTTGGAACTATGCCCAAAAAGTTATCAAACTGTGAATACCCTTTGACCCAGCATTGCTGTTATTGGGATTATATCCCAAAGAAATACTAAAGAGTGGAAAGGGACCTGTATGTGCCAAAATGTTTGTGGCAGCTCTTTTTGTTGTAGCTAGAAACTGGAACTTGAATGGATGCCCATCAATTCGAGAATGGTTGGGTAATTATGGTATATGAAGATTATGGAATACTATTGTTCTGTAAGAAATGACCAGCAGGAGGAATACAGAGAGGCTTGGATAGACTTACATCAACTGATGCTGAGTGAAATGAATAGAACCAGAAGATCGCTGTATACTTCAATGCTGTATGAATATATATTATGATGGAAGTTGATATCTTCAACATAAAGAAGATCCAACTCACTTCCAGTTGATCAATGATGGACAGAAACAACTACACCCAGAGAAGGAACACTGAGAAGTGAATATAAATTGTTAGCACTACTGTCTATCTACCCAGGTTACTTATACCTTCGGAATCTAATACTTAATGTGCAACAAGAGAATGGTATTTACACACATATATTGTATCTAGGTTTTACTGTAACACATGTAAAATGTATGAGATTGCCTGTCATCGGGGGGAGAGAATAGAGGGAGGGAGGGATAATTTGAAAAAATGAATACAAGGGATAATATTAAAAAAAAAAAGAAACTATATCCACTCATATGAAATAGTCTTCCAAATCACTACTGATCAGAGAAATGCAAATTAAGACAACTTTGAGATACCACTACACACCTGTCAGATTGGCTAAGATCACAGGAACAAATAATGCTGAATTTTGGAGGGGATGTGGGAAAACTGGGACACTAATGCATTGTTGGTGGAGTTGTGAAAGAATCCAGCCATTCTGGAGAGCAATTTGGAACTATGCTCAAAAAGTTATCAAACTGTGCATACCCTTTGACCCAGCATTGCTGTTATTGGGATTATATCCCAAAGAAATACTAAAGAGTGGAAAGGGACCTGTATGTGCCAAAATGTTTGTGGCAGCTCTTTTTGTAGTGGCTAGAAACTGGAAAATCAATGGATGTCCATCAATTGGAGAATGGTTGGGTAAATTATGATATATGAATGCTATGGAATATTATTGATCTGTAAGAAATGACTAGTAGGATCAATACTGAGAGAATTGGAGAGATTTACAAGAACTGATGCTAAGTGAAATGAGCAGAAACAGAAGATCACTATACACTTCAACAACAATACTGTAGGAAGATATATTCTTATGGAAGTGGATATCTTCAACATAAAGGAGATCCAACTCATTTTCAGTTGCTCAAGTTCATAGAAGTATTATCAGGGATGGAATTTGAAGCTAGATTTTCAGATTACAATTAGAGTATGCTTTCCATCAAACACAATCTCACCTTTAGAAATTTGACATTCATAGTTACAACTGTACTTTAAGAAAATCATTTTGCCCGTTAGGTGTTGTATGAGCTGGAGAAGGCCATATTGAGAGAGCAAAGCAAATGAGGATCTAAGTGGGATATAATGCAGACCTGGACTAAGGTGCCAGCTAGATTACTGGTAAAATGAAAATGAAGATGAGTAATTTTGTGAAGGAGGTAGTTATGATGCAATGTTGCAACTAATTAGACAGATAACTAACAACCTGTTCATTGACTTAACTAATTAATATCTGCTATCATTTTGGACCTGCTATGAAAAATGGAAAATGAACTGGACCCAGACTGAATATGAGGCTAACTCACAATTCAGATACTCCACAGTATTTTCACCAATACTTACCTGTTCTTTTTCACAAGAGGTCATTTTTTTAACATTAGAAATTCCCTCAGAACAGTGGGTGATACAGTATATATAGAATTCCTGGTCCTGGAGTCTAGAAAGACTTTTCCTGACTTTTGATTTGTTAGTTATTTACTGTGTCATTCTGGGTAAGTTGCTTAATCCTATTTTACTCAATATTCTCAGGTATAAAAAGATTTGAAGAAAGAAATGGCAAATCACTCTAGTATTTTTACTAAGAAAATAACAAAAGTTGAGGACTACTGAAAAACAACTAAACAATGACAACATTTCCCTTAGTGATGTCATCTGCCTTAGAATCACAGAATAACCCATCCTTAAGTGAAACCAAATATCAGGTTAATTACAGGATATTTCAAAGAAAGATGAGGAGAAAGAAGCTTGATTTAGAATCATCTGGCATTTAAAGTCCTTCACAACCAAGCCTCTTCCTATCCTTGCAGGGATTCTATACAACAGCTACACTGGCTTATAAGTTCCCCACACAGGACACTCCATCACTTGTCTATGGAATCCCACTGACTATGTCCTGTGGCTGGAATGTTTATCTTCCTCACTTCAAACTTCTACCCTCTTTGGTTTCTTCAAAATTTAAATAAATTCTTACCTCCAAAAGAAGATGTTTCCTGTTACTCATCTTAGTCCTGGCCCTTCCCCCAAGATAATTTTCTATTTTTTACTACATATATTTTATAAACACACAGTTGTTTATATCTTTCCCATTATACTGTGAGCACCTGAGAACGAAACTGTTTTTACTTCTTTTGCTTCTCAGAGCTTAACAAAATGTTTGACATGTATATCAGCTGTGAATTAATATTTATTGACTAAATTATTATTTTAATTTCAGATACAATTTGAAGTCAGAGGGCTGGCATTCAAATTCACTTTTTTGTTATTAGTATGACCTTAGGAAGGAAAATGAATTTCTTTTGACTTCAACTTTCTTATTTGTAAAATAAAGGTGGACAGGAAGGTTAGATTGACTAAAAAGCCTCTAAAGTCCCTAATAACTCTCATTTTTATGTTCTAATGAGTTAATATGAAAGCCATTCATTTCTCTGGAGTTTTACTGTTATGTAGTCTTTATTTTATAGTTAAAGTAATGCTGTCTATGTTTTCATTTTATTTTTATCAAGTTTGGTTTATTTTTTGATGAGGAAGGGTTCTCATGGACATTTCATAATTAGGGGAACAATATTCAATTTTTGGTAACCTCATTTTGATTAAATCGATCCTTGATAGTTATGATAGTTCAAATGTTAGGTAGAAAAGAAAAAAATATATAGAATTAATCCTCAGTCCACAGTAAAAATGACCTTTGATAAAAATTGATAAATATTGTAAGATATTTAAAATAAAAAAACTTATCCCAAACAATAGTTTCTGTTTTTATGTAATATTCCACCAATAAATAATCCTCATTCTCATTAGTTAGAGGTTAGAATAAAGTATATATTTGAAAACACAGATTCACATAACTGACAATTTTTTGAAAAAAATTCCAACATTTCAATTCTCTATTATTTCTTACAAAATTAAGAAAAACTGGATGTTTTCCTAAATTTTTTTGCTTCAACTGGATTTTAAAATTATATTTCTTTGGAAAAATCATGTTACGAATGACTTCACTCTAGTGCTATCTCATAGGTCATAGCTTTTTTTTTTTTCTCACTAGAAGTTAAGCATCCTTTGATCTCCAAGTCTGCTATTGTATTATTGATCAAAGGTTTTTAACTTTAAGGTAGAGCATAGCATAATGGATTGAATTCTGAAGTTTTGACTAGCCAATGTAACTGACCAAGGAAGTTTTTGGTCAGTTTATTAAATCCTCCAAACTTTGATTAAATGAAATATAATTTTAACATTTTAAAAACATTATAATTGCCTATTACTACTGGCAGTGGGGGCATGCATGTTCAGGATTCTTAATGCTATATTAGTTAATAGCTGCATTTTCATTGTATAGATAATTGTGTATTTTATTGTTAAAATTAATAACAATGCTAAAATGTCTTACTAATTTTAAACTACCTAACTGAAATTCAATTAAACTTCTTGAATTCCAGTTAATTGGGATACCATGAATAATGGATGATATTCTCTGTTAAAGCAGTTTCTGGCAAAGGATATGCTTAGAACCACTTTGATATAATGTTAGCCTTCAATGTATCTGAGTAATAAGCCACATGTAGTGGAAAAAGTTAAAACATTTCATATTGAGACACTTCTAACTAAATATTCTCCAATTATGGGCCCTAATAGAGAAATATCTCAACTCTTTGTTACTTATAATCATTCTGGTTGATTAATTTGGAAGTAGAATTGGAACTGGATAGAAATTTAAAGAATCAATACCATGGAAAATACTGAAAACATAAGGTTATTGGAAGGAAAAAGATAAGGAAGAATGGAATGAGAATAGATCAACTTTCCATATTTTAGTAATTCAGACGTAGACCATTTCCTGGTTCTTTTACCCAGTTTTTCCCTCAAAATACAATTATGGTCTCAAGTGAATAAAACAGAAGCATCAAATTTCATCATTAATTTCTACAGTAGACACCCCAAAGGGTGTTCAAACATTTTATCTATTTGCAGAATTAGCAAAGCAACACAGGAAAAAGAAAGACTAGGATCTTTCAGGTAACATGCTGTGATAGAAAACACAAAAATTTTGTTATCAAGTAAGTTTGAGTTTATTCAATTCCTGAACATTTGCAGTGATTAATTTCAAGGTTTTTATTTTGTGTGTGTTAGAATGAATTAGTTCAGTTAAGTTTTGACTGACATATATATATATATATATATATATATATATATATATATATATATATATATATATATATAAAGTGTTTTATTTTGTTTGTTTGTTTGTTTTTTTGAAAGGTAGTGATATCCAGAAGAGAATACAAAGAAAGTGGATTATTGCCAAAATGTAAAAAAGGGGAAAACTTAGCTCTAATCTATAGAGGCTTTTAAGGTATAAATAATAAAGAATAAGTTAGAAAGAGGTTTGATTCAATTTACTGGTAATCATTTTGTATACACATCGCTAAAAAACTGTTCTTGTCCCATTCCTCTGTCTCTCTCTCTTTTTTATTTTCCTTGTCTTTAAAAACTTCTCAAAATTCTTTTCCCTCTTTTATCTGAAATCATTTTTAAAGACTTTTGTAGCAATTAGTTCTATGTACTTGGCCTTTATGGTTTGTTTTTTTTTCCCTTGAAAATAAATTTGTATTAAATTCTTGCAATATACTTTGTGCTACAAAAAAATTTCAAAAGTGTTGAAACTATAGTAATAACCTTAATACAGGAACAAGCACTTTTGAAATTTGATCTGTTTTCAAGCTTTCAAATCACTTTAGACTTCATCATTTATTTTGTTTCTTTATGTTGTATAGACACCATGTTTTTTATCTAACATAGAGATCTTTTACAAATCTAAAAAAAAGCCTGCCTCTATGAATAACTGACTGCCACCATGTGCTTTTAAACATTTCATTGTTGCTTTCACACGGTTCATTTCCCATGCTACATAGAAAGATTTTTAAATAAATACCAAATAAATGGATCTTGTAGTTTATTTGGGATGTTTTTTTTTTTTAATGTTGTTAACTATGTTCCCTTTTCATGGCAATAGCTATTTGCATATCTCCATCATCCAAACATTTCAAATTGTTTCCATTTATTTTTGCCTTAAGGCAATGATGTAAGTATACCTTTCTAGAACGATAATTAAAATTTTCTCCACCTGAGAAAAATTGATTTTAACATAATTGTTATGGTAATTTCCTTTTTTAAAATTAAAACTTCTTAAATTTCAAAAGATATCTATGGATAGTTTTTCACTATTGACCTTTGTGAACCTATCTGCCAAAGAAAAGTCAGATACTATATGAGCAAAACTCCAAAACACTTTCCACACAAATAAAGTCAAATCTAGGCAATTGTAAAAATATCAAGTGCTCATGGATAGGTAAAGCAAATATAATAAAGATAACAATACTTCTTAAACTAATCTATTTATTTAGTGCTATACCAATCAAATTCCCAAGAAACTATTTTATTGACCTAGAAAAAATAACAACAAAATTCATCTGCAAGAACAAAAGGTCAAGAATTTCAAAGAAATTAATGAAGAGAAAAGCAAATGAAGTTGGCCTAGCTGTACCAGATCTAAAACTGTATTATAAAGCAGTGATAATCAAAATCATTTGGTACTGGCTAAGAAACAGAGAAGCTGATCAGTGGAATAGATTAGGTCCACAGAACACAACAGTCAATGATTATACTAATGTAGTATTTGACAAACCTGAAGGCCCCTTTTGGGATAAAAACTCACTATTTGACAAAAACTGCTAGGAAAATTGGAAAGTTGAATTTACATCTAACACCATATACCAAGACAAGGTCAAAATGGGTTCATGATCTAGACATAAAGAATGATATTATAAACATATAAACAAACACATAGTTTACTCTTGGATTTATGGAGGAGGAAGGAATTTGTGACTAAAGAAGAACTAAGAGATCATTACTGATCACAAAATAGATAATTTTGATTACATTAAGTTAAAAAGTTTTTGTACAAACAAAACAAGTACAGACAAGATTAGAAGTGAAGCTATAAATTGGGAAAACATTTTTATATCCAAAGGATATGATAAAGGCTTCATTTCTAAAATATAGAGAGAATTGACTCAAATTTATAATAGGTCAAGCCATTCTCCAATTGATAAATGTTCAAAGGACATATCCTTTTGAAATGAAACTATATGTAATCACATGAAAAGTGCTGCAAATCACTATTGATCAGAGAAATGAAAATCAAGACAATTCTGACATACCACTACACACCTATCACATTGGCTAAGTTGACAGGAAAAGATAATGTTGGAGGGGATGTGGGAAAACTGGAACACTGATACTTTGTTAGTGGAACTGTCAATAGATCCAACCATTCTGGAGAGCAATTTGGAACTATGCTCAAAAAGTTATTAAACTGTGTATACCCTTTGATGCAGCAGTGTTTCTATGGGATTATATCCCAAAGAGATCTTAAAGAAAGGAAAGGGACCTGTATGTGCAAGAATGTTGTGGCAGCCCTCTTTGTAGTGACCAGAAACTGGAAAC
This sequence comes from Sminthopsis crassicaudata, assembly GCF_048593235.1. Taxonomy (NCBI): domain Eukaryota; kingdom Metazoa; phylum Chordata; class Mammalia; order Dasyuromorphia; family Dasyuridae; genus Sminthopsis; species Sminthopsis crassicaudata. The sequence goes on along the minus strand of NC_133622.1, from coordinate 98,643,207 downwards.
TGAGTGGATGCTCACCAATTGAAGAATGGCTGAATAAATTGTTGTATATAAATGTTATTGAATATTATTTTTCTGTAAGAAATGACCAGCAGGAGGATTTCAGAAAGGCCTGGAGAGATGTACATGAACTGATGCTGAGTGAAATGAGCAGGACCAGGAGATAATTATATATTTCAACAACAGTACTATATGATGATCAATTCTGATGAATATGGCCCTCTTCAACAATGAGATGAACCAAATCAGTTCCAATAGAGTAGTATTGTATTGAACCAGATACACCCAATGAAAAGAACTCTGGGAAATGAGTGTGAACTACACATAGAATTTCTCAATCTTTCTATTTCCGTTTGCCTGTACTTTTGATTTCCATCGCAAGTTAATTTTACATTATTTCAAAGTCTGATTCTTTTTGTGCAACAAAATGACTGTATGGACATGTATACATATATTATATTTAACATATTTAACATGTATTGGTCTACTTGCCATCTGCTAATAGTTTTCCTAATATTGAACCAGTCCTGAATTCCTGGTATAAATCCTACTTGGTCATTGTGTATTATCCTGGGGATGATTTTCTGTAATATTTTTGCTAATATTTTATTTAAGATTTTAGCATCAATATTCATTATGGAGATTGGTCTATAATTTTATTTTTCTGTTTTTGCCCTAACTGGTCTGGGTATCAGTTAGGAGTAGGAGGGGAACAATTGGAACAAAAGGTTTTGCATTTGGCAATGCTGAAAAATTACCCATGCATATATCTTGTAAATAAAAATGAATAATAAAAAAGAAAAAAAAAAAGAACCAAGTCCATCACAGTAGATCATCACATTAAAAAAATATTAAACTTTAATCTCCTAAAAAAAAAAAAAAGACCAGCAAGTTGATTTCAGAGAGACTTGGAGACACATGAGTTGAAGCTAAATAAAATGAGCAGAACCAGAATCATTATGCACAGCAACAGCAAGTCATAGTATAGTCATACAATGATGAATTCTGATGGACATGCCTTTCTTCAACATTGAGATAATTCAAACCAGTTCCACTTGTTCAGTGATGAAGACAGCCATCTACATCCAGAGAGGGAACCAAAGTAGCAAAGTGTGGAACACAACATAGCATTCTCACTCTTTCTGTTGTTATTTGCTTGCATTTTGTTTTCTTTATCAGTTTTTTTTTCCCTTCGTTCTTGATCGATTTTTCTTGTGCAACAAGATAACTGTATAAATATGTATACATATATTGGATATAACATGTATTTAAATATATTTAACATATATTGAACTACCTGCCAAGTTAAGAGAGGGGGTAGAGGGAAGGAGAGGAAAATTTGGAACAAAAGGTTTTGCAAGGGTTAATGTTGAAAAAATTATCCATGTGTATGCTTTGTAAATAAACTAAATAAATTAAAAAGAGTGAGAATGCTATGTTGTGTTCCACACTCAGTTGCCACAATCCTTTGTCTGGGTACAAAAGGATTTCTTCATAAAAAGATTACCTGAACAGGTCTCAATCACCTCATGGTTGAAGAGAATGAAATCCATCAAAACTGATCATCATATAATTTTATTTTTGTTGAGTATAATGATGTCCTGATTCTGCTCATTTCACATAGTATCAGTTCACATAAGTCTCTCCAGGCCTCTCTGAAATCATCCTGATGATTGTATCTTATAAAACATCTATTGAGATGATTATATGGCTTTTGTTAATTTGGTTATTGATATAGTCAATTGTGCTAATAGTTTTCCTAATATTGAACCAGTCCTGCATTCCTAGTATAAATCCTACTTGGTCATTGTGTATTATCCTGGGGATGATTTTCTGTAATATTTTTGCTAATATTTTATTTAAGATTTCAGCATCAATATTCATTACGGAGATTGATCTATAATTTTATTTTTCTGTTTTTTCCTAACTGGTTTGGGTATCAGTACCATGTATGTGTCACAAAAGGAATTTGTTAGAAGGCCTTCATTCCCTATTTTTTCATATACTTTATATAACATTGTAGTTAATTGTTCTTTAAATGTTTGGTAGAATTCACATATAAATACATCCAGTCCTGGGGATTTTTTCTTAGGGCGTTGATTAATAGCTTGTTCTATTTCTTTTTCTAAAATGGGACAATTTAATCAAGTTATATTCTCCTCTGTTAATCTGGGTAATCTATTTTTTGTATGTATTCCTCAATTTCACTTAGATTATCAAACTTGGACAAAGTAATTCCTAGTTATTGCTCAAATTTTCTTTTCATTGGTGGAAAATTCTCCCTTTTCATTTTTGAGACTAGTAATTTGATTTTCCCCTCCTTTCCTTTCTCTAATCATTTACCAAAGTTTTATCTATTTTATTGTTTCTTTTCCCCATAAAACCAACTCTTAGTTTTATTTAATTTTCAATTTTATCAATTTATCCTTTTAATTTTAGAATTTCAAGTTTAGTATTTGATTGGGAGTTTTTAATTTGGTCTTTTTCTAGCTTTTTAAGCTGCAAGCCCAATTCATTGATTTTCTTTTTCTCTATTTTATTCAAGTAAGCCTCTCTCTATATAAAATGTCCCCTTATTATGGCTTTGGCTGCATTCCATAAATTTTGGTATATTGTCTCATCATTGTCATTCTCTTGAGTGAAATTATTAATTGTGTCTATAATTTGCTTTATATATATATATATATATATATATAAATATTTATATATAAATATTTATATAAATATATATATATTTGCTGTTTAACCCAATCATTCTTTAAGATGAGATTATTTAGTTTACAATTACTTTTTGGTCTATTTACCCCTAGCTTTTTATTGAATGTAGTTTTTATTGCATTGTGATCTGAAAAAAAATGCATTTACTATTTCTGCCTTTCTGCATTTAATTCTGAGGTCTTTGTGTCCTAATATATGGTCAATTTTTGTATAGGTTCTATGAACTGCTGAAAAGAAAGAGTAGTCCTTTCTGTCTCCATTCAGTTTTCTCCAAAGATCTATAATACCTATTTTTTTCCTAATATTCTATTTACCTCTTTAACTTCTTTCTTCTTCTTATTTTTTTTTTTTTTTTGTGGTTTGATTTATCTAATTCTGAGAGTGCAAGGTTGATAACTCCCACTATTATAGTTTTGCTGTCTATTTCTTCTTGCAACTATCTTAACTTCTCCTTTAGGAAGTTAGATACCACTTGGTGCATATGTGTTTAGTATTGATATTGCTTCATTGTCTATGCTACCCTTTAGCAAGATATAGTTTCCTTTCTTATTTATTTTAATTAGATCAATTTGTACTTTTGCTTGATGTGAGATAAATATGGCTATCCCTGCTTTTTTGACTTCACCTCAAGCATAGTAGATTCTACCCCAGGCTTTTTCCCTTTACTCTGTATGCATCTCCCTGCTTTAAATGTTTATAGTTTTCTGTAAACAAGATATTGTAGTTCTGGCTTATGATGCAGTCTGCTATCCACTTCCACTTAATGGGAAACTTCATCCCATTTACATTTATGGTTAAAATGACTAATTCTGTATTTCCTGCCATCTTTTTATCCCCAGATTATGCTTTTTTAATTACACCCTTTGCCCCTCTCCCTAGTACTAAACTTATGAACACCACTTTTCTCATGAAACTCTCCCTCTTTAGAATCTGTCCCAACCCTTTGAGTCCCTTTCCCTTTCTTATATCTTTCCCTTATTACTCTTTTCCTTTTCCCTTTTCTTCTCCCAGTTTTTAATGAGGTAAGAGAAATTTCTCTGTAAACCAAATATGTCAATTATTTTCTTTCTCTTTGAGCCAAATCTGATGAGAATAATATTCATACAATGTTTTTTTTTTTTCCCTTTCCTAAAATTCCCTCAGATATGATAGGTTTTCTTTGACTTTTCATGGGATATAGTTTCTCTCTTTTTATCCCTCCTTTTCTCTTTTTTCGGATATTATTCCCTTTCCACTTCTACTTTCTATTTTTAATATTATAACAGTAAAATCAAATAATACATGCACTCTTTATGTATATCCATAACAGAAATACAGTTCTTAAGACTTCTTTTTACCTTTTTCTGCTTCTCTTGAATCCTATAGTTGGAAGTCAAAATTTTTGTTTAGTTCTGTTTTTTTCATTAAAAAGAAATGGGTTTCACCTCTTCCATTAAATGTCCATCTTCTTCTCTGGAAGAAATTGTTCAACTTAGCTGGGGAATTTATTTTTGGCTGCATTCCAAGTTCTTTTGCCCTTCAGAATATCAGATTCCAGGCCCTTTAATCCTTTAATGGGGAAGCAAGTAGGTCCTGAGAGATCCTTAATGTGGCTTCATGGTATTTCATTTTTTTTTTTCGGGATGCTTGTAATATTTTTCCTTAGACTGATTTAGCCACACTATTCCTTGGAGTTTTTATTTTAGGATCTTTTTCAGAAAGTGTTCAATGAATTCTGTCAATGTCTATTTTACTTTCTGATTCTATTATATCTAGACAGTTATCTTTGATGATTTCCTCTAAAATAGTGTCTAGCTTCTTTTTTCATCATAATTTTCAGGAAGTCCAACAATCCTTAGATTATCTCTCCTACCACTATTTTCCAGGTCTGTTGTTTTTCGAAGTAGATATTTAACATTTTTTCTATTTTTAATTTTTTTTTTGTTTTGCTTGACTGATTTTTGATGTCTCAATGAATCATTCATTTCTATTTGTTCAGTTCTGATTTTTAATGAGCTATTTTTTTTTTTTACTAATTTTTGTATATGTCTAATTAAGTTTTTAAATGAGTTGTTTTGCTCTATGGGATTTTTTTTTCCTATTTCACTATTTTTTTAATGAATTATATTTTTTTCCAATTCACAAATCCTACTTTGCTGGGAGTTCTTTATCTTTTGCAATTCACAAATTCTGTTTCCCTGGGAGTCCTTTATCTTTTCCAATTCACATTTCAGAAGTTTTCTTTTTCCACTTTATCAAATTTTTTAATGAATTATATGCCTTTTCTCTTCTCTCTTGCAAAGCTTCTCTTTCCTTTCCCCATTTTTCTTCTATCTCTCTTTTAAGATTTTGCTTTTTAATAGCTTCTACTGGTAGGGCCTTGTGTGATCGGGACCAGGTTACATCTCACTTTGGGATTTGTCTGGAGACTGTCTGGTATTATTCTCTTCAACAGTGAAAACCTGCTCTGTTCCTGTATAAAAGCTATCAATGGTTAGAGTAGCTTGGCTTTTTCACTCATTTTTTTAAAAGTCTTTAGGTTTTGACTTCAGCGCAAGGATATTACCAGCTTCCTCTGCAGAACTGGGATAGATATATGGACACTAGCTGTCCTGCAAACAGACTGCAAAGAGTGGCCAAGCTGTAGAAGTACTGTCGTCAAAAATTTCTGAGGCTGAATTTGATAATTAGTAGTGAGTTTAGAAGAGAAGCTTAGAAAGATGTGTGTATCTTCTCCATCATCTTGGCTCCACCCTGTAAAGGGACACATTTTAAAGTTCTCTAGGGTAACTGGTGGCTCCTGTTTTCTTTTATTTTTGGAGGAGCATCTTACTATCTCTGTTTCTCCTCTATACTATTGCTTGTCCTTGAGGATTAAAAGGTATGCCAGTGCTATGTAATATCTGATACTGTGCACAAAAGTGTGCAAAATGCTTGCAAGTATATTCAGGTCCATTATCTGTTTTTATTGACTGTGGCACACTTATAGTTGCAAAAGCTTGGATAAAGAATTCAGTGACTACTCAGGCTCTCTCTTTTGCTGATGGTATTGCAAAAATAAATCTTGAAAAGATGTCAAATACAACATAATTAAAAGATAGACAACCAAAAGATTCATAATGGTAAACATCCATTTGCCATATTTCATTGGGTCTTAAACCACAAGGGTTTTTCCCTGGAGGGATTGTAGGAGCGTGGAAAGGAAGACAAGCTCTACAGGTTTTTACTATGCTTCTCATTTCCTCTGTTGTTATCCCAAATTGCAAATGTAAAACCCGAGCAGCCTGATGATATTTAGAATTAGATTCTTGGGCTGCCTGAAATGAAGGAGTATTGGCTACTGTTACAAGGCTATCTGCCTTTGAATTTCCATTAAAAACAGGACATGGAAATCCAATATAAGAGTCAAAATATAAATCTTACTTGGATGCTTTCTCAATTGCTCTTGAAGTTCCTTAAAGAAGTGATATATCTATCTATATCTATATCTATATCTATATCTATATCTATATCTATATCTATATCTATATCTATATCTATCTATCTATCTATATATATGTATTAGAGGCTACAAATTTTATTGGAACTGTGGTAATTCTTTTTATCACACCTACTGAATAAGCCAAATCAGATATTATACTTATATCTCCTGGATAATAAGTGTAAGCTAGAATTATTGCATGCAATTCATTCTGCTCCGCGGACTGAAAAGGAGTTCTGTATTTTAATGGAGAATCATGTGTAAAATTTGGATCTGTGGCCAATAAAATTGTCCACTCTGGGATTGTTTCACAACATACATTAATTTGTGCATTGGTATAAAAGCTGTATATCTTCCCATGTCTTATCCCAGATAATTGTAATCCTCACTTAATAGTCTTTAATAAAATTTTAGCCACAAGCAGTAAGGCTTTGTTATGGTTGTGTTGGAAAGTTCACCTTCTCTATCACACTGTCTCCCTGATGAAGGACTTCTGTAGGTGCTTCTTTTGTAGAAAAAAACTGATATTTCCAAGGGCTTTTGAGTGACTAGTCATTTAAAGTGTTCACTTTCTCTGTTCTTAAAGAATATTTTTGTACTGTAAGCACCTTAGGATATACTTCATGTCCTAAATATTGAAAAGGAGTATATTTTTAATTTTTTGCTGGAGCTATATGCAATTTGTAGTTCTTTAGTGTTTCTATGGTCATTTGCAGACATGCTTCTAAAATTGTTCCTAGGTGCATACCCCAAGATATCATCCATGTAATGTAACAACATAACTTTTGGAAATGCTTTTCTTACTAGAGTAAGAGCAGCAGCAACATACATTTGATACATATAAGGGCTATTTTTCAATCCCTGTGGCAAAATTGTTTATTCATATCTTTTATAAGGCTCAGCTAAATTAATGCTGGGCACTGGAAAGGCAAATCTTTTCATATCCTCCTTATCTAGAGAAACAGTATAGAAACAATCCTTCATGTCTATAACTCAAAGAGGCCATTCCCTAAGCAATTGAGTAGGAGTTAGAAATCCAGGCTAAAGAGTTCCCAGATTTTCAATCTGTTCATCTACTTTTCTTAAATCAATCAACATTCTCAGTTTTCCAGATTTCTTTCTTACAACAAGTATAGGGGAGTTCCAAGTACTTAAAGAAGATTGTAAGTGTCCTTGGTCAAGTTATTCCTGTCCTATAGCTAATTATACCTGAATCTTGTTACTTGTTAAGGGCCACTGTTCTATGCACACTGAATATCAGTTTTCCATTGACTGGGAACAAGTGAGAGTGCAGGCAGGCCTTCCTAAAGAAAACAAACTACTCATGTGTAATCTTAACTGTTGTAAGATTGATGGGGACTTTTTTTTTTTTTTTTTTTTTTTTTTTTACTACAAAAGGAGTAAAAGCTCTGGTTTCAGCTTCAAATGTTTATCTCAAAGGGGTAGCATTCCAGCTGCTATTGATCCTCCTATGACAGACATATCTTAATCTTTGGCCAATGACTGGGCTAGCTGGCACTTCTAATGACTGTATGATCTGTATGATCTGTACCCGTGTCTACCAATCCTTCCAATGGTATGCCATTTACTTATATAGTGATCATAGGTGGTCCTGTAACAGCTGCAGTCTAGAATGACCCAGGATTCTGTTACTGGAAGTCAAAATCTGGGCAAATATCACCAGATTGCCTATTAAGAATCTTTATCAATGAACCTGATGCTACTACTTCTCCTGGGTGATGTCATACATTGTTTACTTGTATTAGTGCCTGGGATGTTAACTACACATTTCCCAATTTCCCACATCAGTATATTGATGGACACTGTTTTGTAAGCACTCTCAAGAGGTGAAATGGTCAAGCTTACTGTTCCTGGAGGCAGGAATCTATAGGCTGGAGAGGAACAGATTTCACGTCTCCAGGGGATATCTTAGTAGTCCCAGCTACATAAAACTGTATTCTCCCCAATTGTAATCCCTTTCTCCCATCAGGTTCCTTCTGGGCTGGTTGATCATGTAATCCCTTTTTTGTAATTCTTTTTTTCTATCAGATTGCTTCTCTGATGACTGATAATGTCTGAATAAAGAACTTCTAAAGGCTTTCTGGGTGTAACATTAGCTGCCATCATGCCTCAAATGCTTTTTGCCTGGCACCGTGGAAGTGGGGCCCACTTCCTGTTTCCTTGAATTATTCTACATTCTGATATCCAATGGAAGCCGCTGATGCATTTTGGACATGGTGTTTTGCATGTTGTTCTCTCACTCTGTCTTTATGCCAACATTTAGCTTTCAGATGCCCTACTTTAGCCCATTAAAAGCATTGATGAATCTCTGTGGAACTCTCTTGCAGAAAGGGACTCTGTCTTCCCATTTTTGAATCTTGAGAAGACTGCATCAAAGTTTGGGTATAAAATGTATTTGCACTCACTGTGGCACAGCATCTTATGATTTCATATAAAGGAGCATCCTTGTGTAGTCCTACAATTCTTCTACAATTCTCATGAGCATTTTCTTTCACAAGCTTTCTTATCGTAATTTCTGTTGCTACATTTTCACCAATAGTTCGTAGGACAGCTGCCTACAGACGTCCCAAAAAAAATCAGCAAAAAATCAGTTCATTTGGACCTTGTGTTATTTTCATGAAGGCTTCCCCTCTATCTTGTCTTCCTGGGAGGGTGCTAAATGCTTTGATAACAGCAGCTATTTGCTCATATGCTGCTATAAGTTAATTAATATTTGATAAAGAGTCTGCATAATGTCCTACACCTGTTTGTTAGTCAGAGGTGACTGGTATATTAACTCCAGGTTGCCTATTTCATTGGGCTTGTATTCTAAGTGTTCACCATACCCAGAAAGCCACAACAAGTTTTGTCCAGGTTTTAAACATGACCTTGCTATAGATTTCCAATCATCAGGGGTTAAAACTTCAAAAGCCAAATTGTCTAATAACATTTTAACATAAGATGATATAGATTCATACAGAGGGCAAATACTTTACCTTTTTCAGGTCTTTGATAATTTGTAGATTAAAAGAAGTGTGTCTTCTTTTTTCTTGCCCTGAAGAGTTAAATTCTTCAATCACAAGATACCTTTCTCTTCTTAAATCAGATGTATCCTGCCCTTCATCTTGGGCTTTAAGTAGTGCATTTTGTAATCGAGTCATAGGGTTGGATGGTGTCACTGCCCTTCCCACTTCCACCTCTCTCTACCTATGAAGGGGAATTTGAGGGGGGGGTCATGAGATGAGAAATGCCCTAACAGTGCCTGATCAGGTGTAACTGATCTATGAAAGTGAGAATCACCACACTCTTTAAACTTACTGGCTTGATACTTCAGATCTAACTCCCCATGCCTTCCAACTGCTTTGTTAGTATCATCCCCCACCTCCTCTTTCTCCTCAAATGTTGTTGTCTGGCTGTTCTCCTTAAAACTTTTATTTATTTATTTATTTTTATAACTTGTGCGTTCCTTTAAAGCCAATTGTATTATGTTGTATATATAGAATATTTCCTTAGAAATTGAATCAGGGGGGCGGAGCCAAGATGGCGGAGAAGTTACATGCTACTGTGTAAGCTCCTTTCTTCCCTCACAACCAACTAGATTTAATCAGCCTCAGAAATAGCGTTGGACTGATAGAATCCACAAGGACTGGAAGCACGACTTACCAGCTGAAGAGAATCTGGAGTTTCAGCAGGAAAGGTCAGCTCCCAGGGGAGGAAGAAGAGAGGGCAGCACAGACGGTGGGGTAGTGGCACACTGCGCCGGTCGCGCTGGAGAGGGCTCTGGGATCAGAGAATCCACTGAGATAAAAGAATCTGACACAGGCTGTTAGGTCTTCTCTGTTATAAAACAGCAGTTCAGAAGAGAAATATAAGCCACTTTAAAATTTAAAACCAGATTGTATCTTCCCGGATCCCAGGGGTGACTCAGCAGATCTCGCCACTGGGGGTGTGGCCGACATAGGTAATCAAGGCTTTTACCTCAGGGTAGTTAAGAGATTGAAGAGTGGGTGGGGCGGTAACTCATAGTGCCTGGCTAGGCTGGAGGCTGTGGAACAGAAGTCCCAGAGAAGCGGCACCTTGGTTTCTGGCAGACACTTCCAGTTTGAGCCCAGGGGCTTTTCACGTCACCTGCTGCAGACATCCACATCCCACTGGGACGCATAGGCTAGGCTTTGAGTCGCCTTTACTGTTCAGTCTTGAACCTCAGGGAAGCCACTAAAACACAGTGCCCTCAGGGCACAGCAGTGCTAGTCACCTCTGAGGCACTTCCAGGGAGGGGATGGGGAACTCTCTCCCAGAGCTCTCTCTTAGCTCAGGCACAAGAGCCGCTGCATCCATCTGGTCTGGGAGGAAGCTGGTAAGGTAAAGAAGTAAATAAATAATTTCCTACCCCAGGGACAGACCCCAAAAGATTTTTTAAGTATGAGCAAGAAGCCCAAAAAAACCATAGATTCCTTCTACACAGATAAAGAGTGAGTATCCAACCCCGAGGAATTTAACAGCAGAGAGTCAGCAGATAACAACCTAAAAGGGAACGACTCCTGCCCCCCATCACATAACTCTCTCCTTGAAGAGACTATTAAAAAGTTAAGAGAGTTTGAAGAAAAATGGGGATAGGAAAGAGAAGCTATGATAGGGAATAACAACGTTCTTAAATTGGAGTTGGAAAAAATAAAGAATTCACAGGAGATGCAGGGAAACAAAATCAGTGAATTAGAAAAGGTAAAAAAATCAGAGGAAAGTAGGATTTCTGAATTGGAGAAAATAAAAAAGTCTCAAGAAAATAGGATTTCTGAATTGGAGAAGGTAAAGTCCCAAGAAAATAGGATTTCTGAATTGGAAAAAGAAAATAGTTCTCAAAAAAAAAAATTAAGGAAATGGAAAAAATTCAATAGAGCAAAATAACTCATTTAAAAATGAAATTAGGCATTTACAAAAAGAACTAAAAACTGTGAATGAAGAAAATAACTCCTTAAAAGTCAGGATGGAACAAATAGAAATGAATGATTCATTGAGAACCCAAGAATCAGTCAAACAAAAAAAAATGAGAAGCTTGAGAACAGCGTCAAATACTCACTGGGAAAATCTATAGACCTGGAAAATAGATATAGGAGACTTAATCTGTGGATCATTGGACTTCCTGAAAACTATGACTAAAAAAGAGCCTAGATTCTATTTTACAGGAAATTATCAAAGAGAACTGTCCAGAGATAATAGAAACAGAGGGGAAAGTAGATGTTGAAAGAATTCATCGAACTCCTTCTGAAATAGACCCTAAAAAAAGAACACCACGGAACATTGTGGTTAAGCTGCAGAATTACCACACAAAAGAGAAAATCCTACAAGCAGCTAGAAAAAAAACAATTTAAATACCAAGGTGCTACAATAAGGGTCACACAAGATCTGGCTGCCTCCACATTAAAAGATAGAAGGGCCTGGAACCTGATATTCTGAAAGGCAAAAGATCAAGGATTGCAACCAAGAATAAACTACCCAGGTGAGTTAACATCTTTTTCCATGGAAGAAGATGGTCATTCAATGAAATAGAGGAATTCCATATGTTTCTAAGAAAAAAAAACAGACTTAAACAAAAAATTTGATCTACATCCACAAGACTGAAGAGAAACAGAAAAAGGTACACAGAACCCTTGAGAACTATATCTCTATTGTGGGTATATAGAAAGTACGCATGGATAATTTGATTTTACTGATATAAAAGAAAAAAAAAAGGAGGGGGTGTAGTAAAGGGAAGGGGGTAGTATCAGAAAAAGGGGAGGGAGTGATAAAAAGAGGGAAACGACATCCCAGGAAGAGGCATAGAAAATACACCATATCTGAGGGAATTTAGAGAGGGGGAGAATCATTGTGTAAATCATACTCTCATCAGAAGAGGCTCAAAGAGTAAATAATTGTCATATTTGTTTTTCAGAGAATTCTCTCTCACCTCATTAAAAGGGGGGAGTGGAAAAGGGAAAAGGAAAAGGAGAACAAGGGAAGGGACATGGAGGGAGGGGGGAGGGATATTTAAAAAAAAGGGAGGGCTGCAGGTCACAAGGAGGGTCTATGAATTGAATATTGGGTAAGGGGTTCAGGGGGGTCAAGGGAAAAAGCATAATCTTGGGATAATATGATGGCAGGAACTACAGAATTAGTAATTTTAACTGTAAATGTGAATGGGATGAATGCTCCCATCAAAGGGAGATGGATAGCAGACTGAATCAAAAATCAGAACCCTACAATATGTTGTTTACAGGAAACACCCTTAAAGCAGGGAGATACATATAGAGTAAAGGTAAAAGGTTGGAGCAGAATCTATTATGCTTCAGGTAAAGCCAAAAAAGCAGGGGTAGCTAGCCTTATCTCAGATCAAGCAAAAGCAGAAGTTGATCTAATTAAAATAGATAAGGAAGGAAACTATATCCTGCTGAAAGGTAGCATAAATAATGAAGCCATATCGATACTCAACATATATGCACCAAGTGGTATAGCATCTAACTTTCTAAAGGAAAAGTTAAGAGAATTGCAAGAAGAAATAGACAGTAAAACTATAATAGTGGGAGATCTCAACCTTGCACTCTCACATTTAGACAAATCAAACCACAAAACAAAAAAGAAAGAAATTTAAAAAGTAAATAGAACATTAGAAAAATTAGATATGATAGATCTTTGGAGAAAACTGAATGGCAATAGAAAGGAATATAGTTTCTTCTCAGCAGTTCATGGATCCTATACAAAAATTGACCATATATTAGGACATAAAGATCTCAAAATTAAATGCAGGAAGGCAGAAATAATAAATGTCTTCTTCTCAGACCACAATGCAATAAAAGCTACATTCAGTAAAAAGTTAGGGATAAATAGAACAAAAAGTAATTGGAAACTGAATAATCTCATCTTAAAGAATGATTGAGTGAAAGAGCAAATTATAGAAACAATTAATAATTTCACCCAAGATAATGACAATGATGAGACATCATACCAAAATCTGTGGGATGCAGCTAAAAGGCTAGAAAAAGACCAAATTAAAAACCCCCAACCAAAAATTAAACTTGAAATACAAAAATTAAAGGAGAAATCAATAATATTGAAAGTAAAAAAAACTATTGAATTAATAAATAAAACCAAGAGTTGGTTTTATGAAAAAGGCAATAAAATAGATAAACCTTTGGTAAATCTGATCAAAAAAAAAAGAAAGAGGAAAATCAATTTGTTAGTCTTACAAATGAAAAGGGGGATCTTTCCACCAATGAAGAGGAAATTAGAGAAATAATAAGGAGTTACTTTGCCCAACTTTATGCCAATAAATTTGATAACTTACATGAAATGGATGACTTCCTTCAAAAATATAGGCTTCCTAGATTAACAGAGGAGGAAATAAATTGCTTAAATAGTCCCATTTCAGAAAAAGAAATAGAACAAGCTATTAATCAACTTCCCAGGAAAAAATCCCCAGGACCAGATGGATTTATATGTGAATTCTACCAAACATTTAAAGAACAAATAGCCCCAATGCTATATAAACTATTTGAAAAAATAGGGAATGAAGGAGTCCTACCAAACTCCTTTTATGACACAGACATGGTACTGATACCTAAACCAGGTCTATCGAAAACTGAGAAAGAAAATTATAGACCAATTTCCTAAATGAATATTGATGCTAAAATCTTAAATAAGATATTAGCAAAAAGACTTCAGAAAATTATCCCCAGGATAATACACTATGATCAAGTAGGATTCATACCAGGAATGCAGGGCTGGTTTAATATTAGGAAAACTATTAGTATAATTGACCATATTAATAATCAAATTAATAAAAACCATATGATCATCTCAATAGATGTAGAAAAAGCAAATCCAACATCCATTCCTACTAAAAACTCTTGAGAGTATAGGAATAAATGGATTAGTCCTTAGAATAATCAGGAGCATATATTTAAGGCCTTCAGTAAGCATAATATGCAATAGAAATAAACTGCAACCTTTCCCAGTAAGATCAGGAGTGAAACAATGTTGCCCACTATCACCCTCACTATTCAATATAGTACTAGAAACACTAGTCTCGGCAATAAGAGCCGAGAAAGAGATTCAAGGAATTAGAGTAGGAAATGAGGAAATCAAACTATCACTCTTTGCAGATGACATGATGGTATACTTAGAGAACCCCAAAGACTCTGCTAAAAAGCTATTAGAAATAATTCAGAATTTTAGCAAAGTGGCAGGATACAAAATAAATCCACATAAATCCTCAGCATTCTTATATATCACCAACAAAATGCAACAGCAAGAGATACAAAGAGAAATTCCATTCTAAACAAATGTTGAGAGTATAAAGTTTTTGGGAATCCATCTAGCAAACAATAGTCAGGAATTATATGAGAAAAATTACAAAACACTTGCCACAAAAATAAAGTCAGATTTAAATAATTGGAAAGACATTCAGTGCTCTTGGATAGGCCTAGCGAATATAATAAAGATGACCATACTCCCCAAACTAATCTATTTATTTAGTGCTATACCAATCAGACTCCCAAGAAACTATTTTATTGACCTAGAAAAAATAACAACAAAATTCATATGGAAGAATAAAAGGTCAAGAATTGCAAGGGAACTAATGAAAAAAAAGTCAGAGGAAGGGGGTCTAAGTTTACCTGATCTTAAGCTATATTATATAGCAGCAGTCACCAAAACCACTTGGTACTGGCTAAGAAATAGAATGGTAGATCAGTGGAACAGATTAAATACAAAGGACAAAAAAGGGTACATCTATAGCAATCTAATCTTTGACAAACCCAAAGATACCAACATTAGGGACAAAAATTCATTATTCGGAAGAAACTGTTGGGAAAACTGGAAATTAGTATGGCAGAAATTAGATATGGATCCATACTTAACACCATATACCAAGATAAGATCAAAATGGGTCCATGATTTAGGCATAAAGAATGAGATCATAAATAGATTAGAGGAACAGAGAATAGTCTACCTCTCAGACCTGTGGAGGAGGAAGGAATTTATGACCAGAGGAGAATTAGAGATCATTATTGATCACAAAATAGAAGATTTTGATTACATCAAACTAAAAAGTTTCTGTGCAAACAATACTAATGCAAACAAGATTAGAAGGGAAGTAACAAATTGGGAAAATATTTTTAAAAGTAAAGGTTCTGACAAAGGTCTCATTTCCAAAATATATAGAGAACCGACCCTGATTTATAGGAAACCAAACCATTCTCCAATTGATAAGTGGTCAAGGGATATGAACAGACAATTCTCAGATGATGAAATTGAAACTATTTCCACTCATATGAAAGAGTGTTCCAAATCACTACTGGTCTGAGAAATGCAAATTAAGACAACTCTGAGATACCACTACACACCTGTCAGATTGGCTAAGATGACAGGAACAAATAATGATGAATGTTGGAGGGGATGTGGGAAAACTGGGACACTGATACATTGTTGGTGGAGTTGTGAAAGAATCCAGCCATTCTGGAGAGCAATTTGGAACTATGCCCCAAAAGTTGTCAAACTGTGCATACCCTTTGACCCAGCATTGCTGTTATTGGGATTATATCCCAAAGAAATACTAAAGAGTGGAAAGGGACCTGTATGTGCCAAAATGTTTGTGGCAGCTCTCTTTGTTGTAGGTAGAAACTGGAAGTTGAACGGATGCCCATCAATTGGAGAATGGTTGGGTAAATTATGGTATATGAAGCTTATGGAATACTATTGTTCTGTAAGAAATGACCAGCAGGAGGAATACAGAGAGGCTTGGAGAGACTTAAATCAACTGTTGCTGAGTGAAATGAGCAGAACCAGAAGATCACTATACACTTCAACAACAATACTGTATGAGGATGTATTCTGATGGAAGTGGAAATCTTACATAAAGAAGATCCAACTCACTTCCAGTTGCTCAATGATGGACAGAAATAACTATACCCAGAGAAGGAAAACTGGGAAGCGAACGTAAATTGTTAGCACTACTGTCTATCTACCCAGGTTACTTATACCTTCGGAAGCTAATAATTAATGTGCAACAAGAAAATGGTATTTACACACATGTATTGTATCTAGGTTATATTATAACACATGTAAAATGTATGGGATTACCTGCCATCGGGGGGAGGGAGTGGAGGAAGGGAGGGGATAATTTGGAAAAATGAATTAAAAAAAACCAACAACAACAACAACAACAACAAAAAAAAAACAGACCTTTTCTGGTCTGTTTCTTTCCCGTAAATTCTATGCCACCTGGAATCTGTACCACTGGGGATTTTGTACCGTCTGCACTGGCATTTATGCTCAGTTGCTTGCACTGTTAGCCTCCCTCATATTTACAATTGAAACAGACCTTTTCTGGCAATCTTCAAAATTATCTTCTCCTGATAATTTATTGCACTCTTAATATCTGTAGGTTCTGCTGTTCAGAGGAAGGTTTGCTAATTAGCCAGAGCGTTGTATAAAAAGATCAGAAAGAAATGTATATAGTCTCTGCCATCTTGGCTCCACTCCCAAAAGTCCCATTTATCAATATTTTTTCCTGTCATTTTAGCCAGTCTGAGGGGTGTGGGGTGTTACCTGAGATTAATTTTAATTCAATTTCTCTAATATATAGTGATTTAGAAAATTTTTAGTATAATTATAAATGGCTTTCCTTTCATAATCTGAAAATTGTTCATATTTTTTGACCATTTATTAATTGGGGAATGGTGTGTCTTCCCAAAGATTTCTTTGTACAGAAGTTTTAGCAGTTAACTTTACAAAGGACCATGTTCTATTTTTTTTTTCCTTTAACTTAAAATATGAGAAAGTGCTTCAATAAAAATATACTCAGATAAAAGTTGGGAACTAGTTCAATAAAAATATTATTAATGTTTTAAATCAACATTGAAGAAGAGTTCCAGGTGAAAAGCCTCAAAAATAAATGATATGAAAATTGGTTAAAGGACTTAAACGTCTTTAAGACTGATTACTCTTTCTTCAAGTAATTGAAGGATTTTCACATAGAAGTTGGATGGCACTTGTTCAAGTTAATTTTTAAAAGTAAAGCTATAAGTAATGAAGTTCCAGAATTATAACACAGGGTTTAGATAGGAAGAAATCTTCCTAATATATGTAGCTGTCCAAAAGTAAAATGTCCTGCAATAGTGGTAAAGTTTTACTTGTAGATTTTCTAGCAAAGGTGGATTTGGAGCATGTTTGAAAGGAGATTCTTATTCAAATATGGATCAGTCTATAAGAGTGCTAAAGTTTCTCACAAATCTGAAACTGATCTTATAATTCTGTGAAGAAAATTAAAAGATAAAAGAAAGACTAGGTAGTATCTCTGAAGAAAACAACTAAGAAAGACACTTGAAAATGAAAAAGTACACTAACGGTTCATTCAAAGAAAAAAAATCTAACACTCAGAGTGTCAAAAATTTGAATTAATTTGCTTAAAAGTTATTCTACTAACTCACAATAACATGTGTTCAAGTGAATAATAATATGATAAAGTGATATTTACACTAGTTGGCAACCTGTCAGAAATTGCTTCCAAGTTATCTCTATTACTAAATAAAAATCTAAGTTAAAATTGGATCTTTCTTTTCTGAATACTCTTTGGATCATCTGGGATTTTGAACCTTGTAGTAGTTTCAAAACTCTTAACAGACTGAACTCAGCAGGTTAATTGAAGTTAGAGTAGATCCATGGGGACCTATTTCAATGTATGATCATGTTTCAAAACTTTTCTCACATTCAAACCAAGTACGAAGATTATAAGTACATCTGTGAGAAGAATCATGAAATTTAAAATTGAACAAGACTGGATCCTTTAGTGTATCATACTCCCTACTTTACAGATGAGCTAACTAAAGTTTAAATGGATGAATTGATTTTTTTTCTCAAAAAAACATATAGGAAACTATGATTTGAGCCATATTCCTTTTTGTTGATATCCAGTTTATGTTCCAGGAGTTGCTTTCAGAAATTCATAAAGATACTGTGTCATTCTAAGAAAATTTCCAAAATATTTACATAAAATTATAACTTGTGATGGTGATTAGCATCCCAGAATTGATTTACTTTGAAATGGCTAAAAAAAGTTTCTTATCAAGGTTAGTACGGTTAGATTAGTGCTAATAATTAATTACTTCCAGTGGTCACTTTATTTGTATTTGGATTAAATATTTCCATTGAATTTTAACAAATTGCCTTATTTTACAAGATTATAATTTTGAGTAGTGAGAATTCAAATACATGCAGCCACTTCAGGAAATTCACCCTTTGTATTAATCAGGAACTAGTTGTATGCATCAGAG
The DNA here is from genome assembly GCF_048593235.1 of Sminthopsis crassicaudata. Lineage (NCBI taxonomy): Eukaryota > Metazoa > Chordata > Mammalia > Dasyuromorphia > Dasyuridae > Sminthopsis > Sminthopsis crassicaudata. The sequence goes on along the minus strand of NC_133622.1, from coordinate 98,624,727 downwards.
TATTCATATTCTTTATTTATTGATAGTTTTAAGATACCACAAACTTTAGGCTTCATGCCATATTCCATTTGTGGAATAGTTATGTGTATGCATATTTCTTATTC